>NW_027461779.1:300000-410058 GCF_050947455.1 Rhinoderma darwinii
AATAATCACACTAATAATAGAAATAACAAAATAATAATAATAAACTCTAAAAAATAAAAAATTACCATCCCATGGTGCACTTACTTCAGTGCATTATGTAAATGAAAAAAAAGTACAAAACCCTCAAAAAAATAATGATTTTTTTTTTTAAATGATTTTTTATTTTAGATTTTTTATTTTTTTTTTAATTTAATTTAACTTATCCACATTCATGCCTAACCTTATACATACTAACTTTTTCATCACCACCCATCACCTCCCCTGACCAGCATCACGCCTCATGTCCTCCCATGTCCGCATAGTTCGGATGCTGGCCCCCAACACCCAACACACCGACCCAGCCCGATCCAACGTCACATCTCCTCTTCACGTCCACGTAGTCCAGAATCAGGCTGGGCACACCCCCAGGCCCCCCACCTATGTACTGCCCATCTTACCTCAACATTCACACAAACCCATGCATACACCTATACACCATTCAAATCATAACAGACACATAACTATAACCAAATAGCATACTATATACATAAACCCGAAAACCTAAGTTTGGCCGCTTGTAAACCCTTTTTCTGTCTCCAAAAGCTCAAAACAAACACCTACTTGTGCTTACTCAGCCCATCAACAGAGGGGAAGGAGAGGAAAGCCCCCCTAGAGCACCAGCCCAGAGGCCAAAGCCACCCCCAACCACCACCCCGGTCCCTATCGCTAAACTTATCCAGCTTCCCTATCTCTATCCCTTATTACTTTATAAACTAATCTGTCCCTCCGGCTGTCCCTCATTCTGTCCCTATCACTATTTCACGGTGTCATGGCCAGGTGTAGACCCCTACCCCCAGTCTAATACCCAGGGGCACCCCCTCCCCTCCCCCTAAAGGTTGGTTCGACCTAAGGCACCTAAAATTAAAGCCCCTCCAAAGTCGAGAGGCCTTGGATGCACCCAGTCTCTCAACCTCCAGAGACCGGACCTTCACCAGGTCACCCATGATATTCCTACACACCTCGTCCTCCAGGAGGATTTTAAACTGAGTCGACACGAAACACAAAAATACCTGATCACTAAACTAACTAAAAAATAAGTGCAATGATCCCTTCCACCCAGTTCTCCGAATGCCCCATAGCCCCAACCAGCGTAAGGAGAGGTTAGTCAGACCGGGCCAACCGATGGAAGCTCCCACCCGTTTGTAAACCTCTTCATTGAAGGGACACCGAAGCAAGAAATGGTCCATGCTTTCCAGCGTGTCACCGCACTCCTCCCGAGGACAACCTCTTTCATCTGAGTTTCTATACTTCAGATTGCCCCTTACATACAGCCTCCATGGAAGCAGCGCCAAGCCAGATCCTAAAACTTCTGGGGAATCCTCACAGAGTTTAAAAGTTTTAATCCCACCACGAGGTCTCTACTTGGGCAGTTCCTGAGCGCCAGGGGCTTCTGAAAGCAGGTCAACAAGACCTTTCTGTCAAGAAATTTTCTCGACATGGTCTTGATCTCCCTCGCCTCCAGACCCCACCGACGAACAACCTTCAGAACCGGGGCGGCATGAGTCGGGAGGTGCCCATGGGGTGCACGCAGGTCTTTCGCTTGGCCTCCTGTCTCCCATTCCTGGAAGGTAGGCCGAAACCATCCCCTGCAGGAAGATATCCACAGAGAAGCCCTTTCTCTTTCAAAGAGGTTCGCCAAATTGATTTTAACCCCTTCCCGCATTTTCATGTACAGTTACGTGATGGGAGATGGTGTTTTCATGCAATACCACGTAATTGTACGTGAAGGAGATGGAGCTGGCTCAGGAGCTGAGCCAGCGACATAACGACCGTGTGACAGCTGTATGTTAAAGCTGGCACCCTAAGGTATCGGCCAGGACTGGAGCTAGCCTACGATCCAACCGATTAACCCCTCACATGCTGCGTTCAATAGAGATCGCAGCATGTGAGGAGTTTATAGCCACCGGCACCCCAGCAACATGATCGCTGGGTTGCCGGTGGCTGCAAAGGCGATCGGAGGCCCAATACCTCCCGGTCTGCCAGCAACGAAATCCTCCTATGACCCGTCGTCGGCGGGGCCCAAAAGGCTTCCGGTACCATCGGCAAGATGGCACCGGCTCAGCTTCCGGCTCACAAGCTGAGCCAGCGTCATCAGCAGTGGGTGTCCGCTGTATGTTACAGCGGACATCCCACTGTAAAGGCAGGAAACGGAGCTAGCTCTGATTTCTGTCATTAACCCCTTCAATGCAGCGATCCAATGCAATCGCTGCATCAAAGTGGTTTGTATGAAATCGGCAGCCTGCCAAGCGATGGCAAGGCTGGCGACTGTTACTATGGCAACAGTATGCTTAACAATGGCTTCCTATCTGCCATTACGGAAGCCGATTAGGCCCCGCCCAGTTCTAAAAAATTGCACTACATAGGTAGTGCCAATGTATTAGAACATCAAACAAACAGTTGGAGCTTCAAGTCCCCTAGTGGGACTAAAGAAAAGTGTAAAAAAAAAGTGCAAAAAAAGAAAAAATAAAAGTTGCCAAAAATACAATAAGGCTGGGTTCACACGACCTATTTTCAGGCGTAAACGAGGCGATTTACACCTGAAAATAGGGCAACAATACGTCGGCAAACATCTGCCCATTCATTTGAATGGGTTTGCCGAAGTACTGTGCCGACGACCTGTCATTTACGCGTCGTCGTTTGACAGCTGTCAAACGACGACGCGTAAATTGACTGCCTCGGCAAAGAAGTGCAGGACTCTTCTTTGCAACGAAATTTGAGCCGTTGTTGATTGAAGTCAATGAAGAGCAGCTCAAGATTACGGGCGTCAAAGACGCTTCGCAATAATGCGAGGAGGAGCTTTTACGTCTGAAACGACACAGCTGTTTTCTCCTGAAAACAGTCTGTCTTTTCAGACGTAAAAGCCAGTTCTCGTTTGCACATACCCTTAAAGTTTCAAGCAATAACATAAAACGCAATCGCCCTTTTTCCCTTATCAAGTCTTTTATTATTGAAAAAAATAATAAAGACATACATATTTGGTATCGCTGCGATCGTAACGATCTGAGCTATAAATATATTATGTTATTTATTCCGCACAGTGAACGCCGTAAAAAAAAAAAAAAAATAAAAGATACTAAAAGATACTGACATACTTGCTATTTTTTGGTCACTTTTCTTCCAAAACTTTAAATAAAAAGTGATCAAAAAGTTGCATGTACCCAAAAATGGTACCTATAAAAACTATAATTCTTCTCGCAAAAAACAAGCCCTCAGCTCCTGCGATGAAAAAATTAAAAAGCTGTGGCTCACACAACTTGGCGACAAAAAAAATCCATTCTCTTTACAAAAGTTATTTTATTGTGCAAAAAGTTGTAAAACATAAAAAAGTGCTTGACTAGCCTAAGTAGAGTCATGTGCTGATTAACCATTTTACCTTTATTCCCCTTTTTTCGCCCCCTTCCCAATAAAGATACGTGACAACCGAGGTTGGATGTGAAATGGCCACAGCAGCCGTTTATTTATTTAACATTGATTAAATGCAATTTAATCCGAAACATTCAAATAACTCTTTTAGGAATTCGACCAGAGAATTCCTACTATAATTCACATGACTCAACATGGGTCAATTAACACTAAACAGAGCAGGGGAAGTCCTTGAAGCCATTTTTCCGATTTCCTTTAAATTAGCCATCTGCAAACCACCACCAACTATTTACCTCCAGCTGTAAACCAGCTCGGAAGCACCGCTCACCCCTGTAGATGGCTCCAACCACCAGAAGACCACTTCAAAGGGATAACACCCTATGAAGTCTTCAAATGATCTACCATTTTTTGGGGGACGCATACCCCCGTTGCGACCCCCCCAACATTTTGTACTGACCAACCTCAAGGCTCCCCCCGCCAGCTGCCATGACACCCGGACCTGCTTAAAAGAAATAAAACAAAACACAAGTTACATAAGCATACATCAAAAGCACAAGAAACAGATAAACCCACACCCCAATCCCATAAATGGAACCTAATTCAGGGCGGGTGGGTGGAAGCTAAGTTTTTTGCTTGTTTCTCCTCCCGCTTCTTCCGGCTCAATGCCGAAAACAGCGGGAGGAACAGTTACCACACCCTGGCTCCTCCCATCTCTCCCTCCTCCCTCACCTAACCTGTCCTTCCTATTGGCTGAACCCTCCCTCCTACGGCAGTCATGGAGGCTTCCCGTTAAGCCCTCCGTGCTGCCGTCCAGCCTCTGCTATAAATTAGGTATCGCCAGAATCGGACTGACCCACAGAATAAAGGTAACATGTAATTGATAACGCCTCGTGAACGCTGTATAAAAAAAAAACTAAAAAACTATGCCAGAATTGCTGTTTTTTGGTCACCGTGCCTCCCAAAAAATAAAGGATAACAAGTGATCAAAAAGTCGCATGTACCCCAAAATGGTACCAATAAAAGCTCGTCCCGCAAAAAAAAAAACGCCTTCATACCACTACGTCTATGAAAAAATAAAATTAGTTAAGGCTCCAATAAGTCAGGAAAGAAAAAATATGCAGTTGTGCCGACCCGAGGGGAACATTTCTTCTGTTTCAAGTGGCGAATTATCAAGGCCCCTAAAATAAGGGAACCAGGAAGGGGAGAGCCCAAGCATATCTGCTTGAAGCGAGGGTGCCCGTATTATACCAGGACAACACTTTCCCGGCAAAATTCCCCAAACTGCAAAGATGCCGAGTGTGGACCAAAAGGGGAATAAGTAAGGACCATTTATTAGTGAGACACCGGCCTGTGCAGAAAGGATTGTGTCACAGCGTAACACACATCTATGGATTATTTTATTGGTTTTTTTACCCCATTATTATACCACCTGACTATGCCCCTTATATACTCCGCCGAGCTTACATGTACCCCCTACATTATAAACGGAAACACCAGTAAAAGTACAAACAAAACTACTGCCAAGCAAAATCCATGCTCCAAAAGCCAAATGGTGATCCTTCCCCTCTGAACCCTACAGCATGCCCAAACAGCAGTTTACTTCCACATATATGGCAGCGCCATACCCGGTAAAACCCTTTTAACAATTTTTTGGGTGTGTGTCTCCAGTGGCACAAGATGGGCACGACATATTTGGCACTGAAATAGCACATCTAGGGAAAAATTTTAATTTTACTTTGCATCATTTGCAGCGCAATCATTTATGGAAAAGACCTGTGGGGTGAAAATGCTCACTACACCCCTTAATAAATGCCTTGTGGGGTGCAGTTTTCAAAATGGCGTCACTTCTCAGGGGTTCCTTTTATTATTTCACATCAGAGCCACTGCAATTGTGAACCAATACTCTGTGAATCACCGAATTAGGCCTCAATTTTGCATGGTACTCTTTCACTCCTGAGCCCTGTCAAATGTTGAGGAAAAAGATTAGGGTCACATGTAGGGTGTTTCTAAAACCGGGAAACACAGCATATTAACCCCTCCCCGCCGCAGCCCTTTTTTCAGATTTTCATTTTCGTTTTTTCCGTCGATATAGTCCTATGAGGGCTTGATTTTTGCGGGACGAGTTGTAGGTTTCCGTTGCATCATTTATTGTGCTATATAATGAAGTAGAAAATGGGAAAAAAAGTTATTTGTGGGGTAGAAAATGAAAAAAACAGCGATTCCTCCATGGTTTTTTGTGCGTAGTTTTTTTGACGGAATTCACTGTGCAATTAAAACAACATGTTAACTTTATTTTTTGGGTCAATACGATTACGGCGATACCAAATATATATAGTTTTTTCTATATTTTACTACTTTTACAAGTAAAAACCTAAGTGTAAAAAATAAAATGTATTTTGTGTCGCCAAATTCCGAGAGCCGTAACTTTTTTATTTTTCCGTCGATTAAGTGGTATGAGGGCTTATTTTTTGCGGGATAAGCTGTAGTTTTTAATAATACCATTTTGGTGTACATGCAACGTTTTGATCACGTTTTATTTCATTTTTTGTGGGAGATTAGTTGACCAAAAAAATAGAGGCTCTGGCGTTCACCGTGCGGGTTAAATAATGATATATTGTAATAGTTCAGACTTTTACGGACGCGGCGATACCAATTAAGTTTTTTTTTTTTTTTACTATGCTCTAGGGCAAGGGCATAGCTAGGGGGGGCAGGCGGGGCATGTGCCCCAGATGCAACTACAACGGAAGGAAGGGGGGGCGCCGACCAGGGGAGTGGAGGCATGTGCCCTCCGGGCCGATACCCCCATAGACATTTAGTGCCATGGGCAGCACATGGGACAGGAGTGGGAGCTGTGTAATGTATGCACGATGTTCTCCTGCACAGGCAGAGCGTGTGTGTGTGTGCTCCGGGCAGCTGCATTATACGTCACATGTGACGTCATATAATGCAGCCGGCCATACACTCTGCCTGTGAGGAGAACACCATTGAAGTGTTCAGCTCCAGCTAGCAGACAGACAAGCAGGGAGGATGGAGGAAGAGAGGGATGGGGAGGAGCAGTCTTATCCACAGCTATTCTCCTGCCTGCAACGTGTGACCCCTCATAACATGAAGATCCCACTACGGAGCTCCGAACTGATAAGTACAGCTGTGTATGTGCAAGTAGGGGGAGGTGTGTGTGGAGGTGTGTGTGGAGGTGTGAGTAGAGGTGTGTGTGTGTGTGTGTGTGTGTGGAGGTGTGTGTGTGTGTGTGTGTGTGTATGTCTGTGTGTAGGTGTGTGTGTGGAGGTGTGCGTGTGTGTGTGTGCGTATGTGTGTGTGTAGGTATGTGTGGGGAGGTGTGTGTGTGTGTGTGGAGGTGTGTGCGTGCGTGTGTCTGTGTGTGTGTGTGTGTGTGGAGGTGTGTATAATTGTGTGTGTGTGTGGAGGTGTGTGTGTCGCGCGCGTGTGTGTATGTGTGTGTGTGCGTGTGCGTGTGGAGGTGTGTGTGTGTGTGTGTGTGTGTGTGTGGAGGTGTGTGTGAGTGAAGGTGTGTGTTTGTGGGGAGGTGTGTGTGTGGAGTTGTGTGCTTGTGGAGGTGTGTGTGTGTGTGTGTGTGTGTGTGTGTGTGTGTGTGTGGAGGTGTGTGGAGGTGTGTGGAGGTGTGTGGAGGTGTGCATGTGTGTTTGTGTGTGGAGGTGTGTGTGTGGAAGTGTGTGTGTGGAGTTGTGTGTGTGTGTGTGTGTGTGTGGGTGGAGGCGTATCTGTGGTGGAGGTGTGTGTGTGTCTGTGGAGGTGTGTTTGTGCGTGTCGAGGTGTGTGTGGAGGTGAGTGTGTGTGTGTGTGGAGGTGTGTGTGTGTCGCGCACGCGCGCGCGCGCGCGTGTGTGTGTGTGTGTGTGAGTGTGTTGAGGTGTGTGTGTGGAGGTGTGTGGAAGTGTGTGTATGGAGGTGTGTGTATGTGTGTGTATGGAGGTATGTGTATGTGTTTGTGGAGGTGTGTGTGGAAGTGTGTGGAGGTGTGTGTGTGTGTGTAGGTGTTTGTGTGTGGAGGTGTTTGTGTGCAGAGGTGTGTGTGAGTGGAGGTGTGTGTGTGTATGTGGAGTTGTGTGTTTGTGGAGGTTTCTGTGTGTGTGTGTGTGTGTGTGTGTGTGTGTGTAGAGGTGTTTGTGTGTGGAGGTGTGTGTGTGTGTGTGTGGAGGTATGTGTGGAGGTGTGTGTGTATGGAGGTGTGTGTGGAGCTGTGTGTGGAGGTGTGTAAAGGTGTGTGGAGGTGTGTTTGTGTGTGTGTGTGTCTGTGGAGGTGTGTGTGTGGAAGTGTGTGTGTATGGAGTTGTGTGTGTGTGTGTGTGTGGAGCTGTGTGGAGGTGTGTGTGTGTGTGTGTGGAGGTGTGGAGGTGTGGAGGTGTGTGTGTGTGAGTGGAGGTGTGTGGAGGTGTGTGGAGTTGTGTGTTTGTGGAGGTGTGTGTGTGTGTGTGTGTGTGTGTGGAGGTGTGTGTCTGTGTGTGTGTGGAGGTGTGTGTGTGGAGGTGTTTGGAGGTGTTTGGGGGTGTGTGTTTGTGTGTGTGTCTGGAGGTGTATGTGTGTGTGTATAGAGGTGTGTGTGGAAGTGTGTGTGGAGGTGTGTGTGGAGGTGTGTGTGTGTGTGTGTGTGTGTGTGGAGGTGTGTGTGTGTGTGTGTGTGTGTGTGTGTGTGTGTGTGTGTGGAGGTGTGTGCGTGTGTGTGTGTGTGGAGGTGTGTGTGTGGAGGTGTGTGTGTGGAAGTGTGTGTGTGGAGGTTTGTGTGTGTGGAGGTGTGTGTGTGTGTAGGTGTGTGTGTGTGTGTGTGTGCGTTTGTGTGGAGGTGTGTGTGTGTGTGGAGGTGTGTGTGGAGGTGTGTGAGTGTGTTTATAAATCGTTTTTGTGTCGGAGGTGTGTGAGTATGCATATAAATAAGTTGGGTGAGGGGATTCTGTATAATCTGTTTTAGTGGGGAGGAAGGATTTGACTGTATAGCCTCATGCACACTTCCGTCGGCCGTTCTACTGCCGCTAATGACGGTTTCCGTGAATCACGGACCTCACACGGATGGCTTCCGTGTACAGTCCGTTGTTTCACGGACCAAATCAATGCAAATGCAGAGACTGTTCCGTCAAAAACGGGCAGGAGTAGGACCTGCCCTATTTTTGAGGGAACGGCGGCACGATTGAGTTAAAACAATGGAAGTGTGCATGGACCTATTGAAATAAATTTGTCAGGGTGCTATCAGTTCAAACAACGGATAGCACCCTGATGAAAAAAACTGAAGTGGGCATGAGGCCCAAGGCCTCAAGCACACAACCGTTGCCATTTATACGGCTTCATATCACGGATCCGCAAAACAAGGACCGCACATAGAACTATACTGCTTGTAAAATGTACAAATGGCTTTATGCTCCAGTTACATTAAAATAAAAGTGAAAAAAAAGTTACACCTCATTGATTGGTTGATTAAGCAAACATTGTGAGTGGGAAGGAGATGTCGGGAAAGAGTTTGGGGGGGGGGGGGGGCGCCAAGGTGAATCTTTGCCCCGAGTGCAGGAGAAACTAGCTACGCCTCTGTCTAGGGGGAAAATGGGGAAATGTTTTTTTTTTGCACTTTTAATTTTTTTCTTTTTTTTTTTACATAAAAAAAAAAACTTTGTTTAACTCATTTTTACTTTTTTTTATTAGTCCCCCTAGGTGACTTCAACCAGCGATCGTCAGATCGCTTGCACAATATACTGCAATACTAATGTAAGTACTTATGTAAGGGCTCAATAGATGCACAAAGACGGCGGACCTGGGGGCCTTCATTAGGCCCCCAGGCAGCCATAGAAACCATCGCCCCACCCCCGCGCGATTGCGTTGCGGGGGGCGCAATGAGCTGTTAGAGGGGGTCGCCCCCCTCTTTCTAATGAGTTAAATGCTGCGGTTGCTATTGACCGCAGCATTTAACGAGATAAACGAGCGGGATCGGACTCGAGCGAGATGCCGCTCTTTACTCTGTAACATACAGCAAACACTGGCATCGTATGGAGCGGGTTCACTCTGTGAACTCGTTCCATACTTCCCCTACCCAACTTTGGCGTATGGATACGTCAAATGTCGGGAAGGGGTTAATTAGAGAGCTGTCTTGTTATAGTGGCACAAGCTGGGCACCACATATTGGCATATCTATAGAAAAAAATCCCATTTTCACTCTGAAACATCGAGTGCACACTAATTTTTGCAAAACACCGGCAGGGTTAACATGCTCACTTCACCACTAGCTGAATACCTTGAGAGGTGTAGTTGCCAAAATGGGATCACTTCTGGGGGGGTTTCCACTGTTTTGGACCCACAGGGGCTTTGCAAATGCGACATAGCGACCAGAAACCAATCCAGCAAAATCTGCATTTCAAAATCCAAATGCCGCTCCTTCCCTTGTGAGCCCTACTGTGTGCCCAAAGAGCAGTTTATGACCACAAATGGGGTATTGCCATACTCGGAAGAAATTGCTTTAGAAATGTTGGGGTTCTTTTTTTCCTTTATTTGTTGAGAAAATGAAAAATTTTGAGCTAAATCTACGTCTTTTTATTTTCACTGCCCAATTCTAATAAATTCTATGAAAAACTTGTGGGGTCAAAATGCTCACTACACCCGTAGATGAATTCCTCAAGGGGTGTAGTTTCCTAAATAGAGTTAGTTTTTGGGTGTTTTCACTGTTTTGGTCCCTCAGGGGCTTTGCAAATGTGACATGGCCTCTGCAAATCATTCCTGCTAAATTTGAGCTCCAAAAGCCAAATGGCGCTCTTTCCCTTCTAAGCCCTGCTGTGTCCAAACAGCCATTTTCAACCACATTGTTTTATTCTGGAGAAATTGCTTTACAAATTTTGCAGTGCCTTTTCTCCTTTAGTCCTTGTGTAAATGAGAAAAAATTAGCTAAACCTACATTTTCTTTGAAAAAATGTAGATTTTCATTTTCATCACCTACTTCCAATAATTTCTGCAATAAACCTGTGGGGTCAAAATGCCCACTATACCCCTAGATAATTTCTTTGGTGGATGTAGTTTCCCAAATGGGGTCACTTTTAGTGGTGCCCTTCAAACATGGTGCCTAAAATATATTCTAACAAAAAGAAGGCCCAAAGAATCCACGCTAGGGCCACATGTGGGATATTTTCTAACTCTGCAGAACCTGGGCAATAAATATTGAGTTGCATTTTTCTGGTAATACTTTCTGAAAAAAAACATGAAATTTGTAAATGTCACCTCTATTTTGCTTTAATTCCTGTGAAACGTCTAAAGGGTTAAGAAACTTTCTAAATGCTATTTCGAATACTTTGAGGGGTGAAGTTTTTAAAATAGGATGACTTATTGAAGGTTTCTAATATATGAGGGACTCAAACCCACTTCACATCTGAACTGGCCCCTGTATAAATAGCCTTTTTAAATTTTCTTGAAAATGTGAGAAATTGCTGCTAAAGTTCTAACCTTGTAACGTCCTAGAAAAGTAAAAGGATGTTCAGAAGAACAATGCCAATCTAAAGTAGACATATGGGGGATGTTAATTAGCAACTATTTTGTGTGGTATAAATGCCTGTCGTACAAGCAGATACATTTAAATTTAGAAAAATGCTCATTTTTGCAATTTTTCGCTAAATTTTGGTGTTTTTCACAATTAAATACTGAATGATGGAGCAAATTTTGCCAGTAATATAAAGTCCAATGTGTCATGACAAAACAGTCTCAGAATCCCTTGGATATGTAAAAGCATTCCGAAGTTATTACCACATAAAGTCAAACATGTCAGATTTGAAAAATGTGGCTCTGTCAGGAAGGTCAAAAGTGGCCAAAGAGGTCCCACCTCTGGGACCCGCACCTATCTTAAGAACGGGGCCCCCTAAACCATGTTCTACCTCTTTCTCGCTGCCTCCCGGCCATTTCCTGACTTCAATGTCGGGAGTTACAAAAAAAAGCATAGTTTGCTGAGTTACACTGTTTCCGTAAGTCCCATAGAACCGAATGGTAGTTACGGAAGCAGCGTAGCTCGCATGCTACGCTGCTTCCGTAACTGCCATTCACTACTATGAGAATTATGGAAAGTTACAGAGGGTGACTTCCATGAAGTCAGGAAGAGGCTGGGCGGTAGCAAGAGCAAATTTTCAAATTTCATTTTTTTTTGCAGAAATTCATTTTTAATCTATTTTTTTTGTAACACAGAAGTTTTTACCAGAGAAACGCAACTCAATATTTATTGCCCAGATTCTGCAATTTTTAGAAATATCCCACATGTGGCCCTAGTGCGGTAATGGACTGAAACACAGGCCTCAGAAGCAAAGGAGCACCCAGTGGATTTTGGGGCCTCCTTTTTATTAGAAAATATTTTAGGCACCATGTCAGGTTTCAAGGGCTCTTTCGGTGCCAAAACAGTGGAAATCCACCAAAAGTGACCCCATTTGGGAAACTACACCCCTTGAGGAAATTATCTAGGGGTATAGTGAGCATTTTGACCCCGCAGGTTTTTTGCAGAAATTATTGGAAGTAGGCCGTGAAAATAAAAATCTTCATTCTTTCAAAGATAATGTAGGTTTAGCTAATTTTTTCTAATTTCCACGAGGACTAAAGGAGAAAAAGCACCACAACATTTGTAAAGCAATTTCTCCCGAGTAAAACAATACCGCACATGTGGTTATAAACGGATGTTTGGACACACAGCGGAGCTTAGAAGGGAAAGAGCGCTATTTGGCTTTTGGAGCTCAAATTTAGCAGGAATGGTTTGCGCAGGCCATGTCGCATTTGCAAAGCCCCTGAGGTACCAAAACAGTGAAAACGCCAAAAAAGTGACTCCATTGAGAAAACTACACCCCTTGAGGAATCCATCTAGGGGTGTAGTGAGCATTTTGCCCCCATAGGTGTTTCATAGATTTTATTAGAATTGGGCAGTGAAAACAAAAAAAATCCTTTTTCTTCAATAAGACGTAGCTTTAGCTCCAAATTTTTAATTTTCTCAACAAATAAAGGAAAAAAAGAACCCCAACGTTTGTAAAGCAACGTCTCTGGAGTACGGCAATACCCCACACGTGGTCATAAAATGCTGTTTGGGCACACGGCAGGGCTCAGAAGGGAAGGAGCGCCAGTTGCTTTTGGTGTAGAGATTTTGCTGCATTTGGTTTGGTTTCTGGGCGCTATGTTGCATTTGCAAAGTCCCTGTGGGACCAAAACAGTGTATCCCCCCCAGAAGTGACCCCATTTTGGAAACAACACCCTCAAGGTATTCACCTAGGGGTGTAGTGAGCATGTTAACCCCACAGGTGTTTTGCAGAAATTCGTGTGCACACGATGTGGGAGAATGAAAATGGTAATTTTTCCTTAGATACGCCAATATGTGGTGCCCAGCTTGTGCCACCATAACAAGACAGCTCTCAATTATTATGCGGTGTTTCCCTGTTTTAGAATCACCCTACATGTGGCCCTAATCTTTTGCCTGGACATTCGACAGGGCTCAGGAGTGAAAGAGTACCATGTAAAATTGAGGCCTAATTTGGCGACATATAAAGTATTGGTTCACAACTGCAGAGGCTTTGATGTGAAATAATAAAAGAAACCCCTGAGAAGTGACCCCATTTTGGAAACTGCACCCCTCAAGGCATTTATTAAGAGGTGTAGTGAGCATTTTCACCCCACGTGTCTTTTCCATAAACGATCGCGCTGCGGAAGGTACAAATTTAAATTTTTCCCTAGATATGCCAATTCAGTGTCAAATATGTCGTGCCCAGCTTGTGCCACTGGGGACACACACCCAAAAATTGTTAAAAGGGTTCTCCCGGGTATGGTGATGCCATATATGTGGAAGTAAACTGCTGTTTGGGCACACTGTAGGGCTCAGATGGGTGGGAGCGCCATTTGGGTTTTGGAGCGTGGAATTTGCTTGGTAATAGTTTTGTTTGGAGTATCACTGTTGTTTCCGTTTATAATGTGGGGCACATCTGAGCTGGGCAGAGTACATTAGGGGCATAGTCAGGTGGTATAATAATAAGGTAAAAAAAATAATAAAATGATCCATAGATGTGTATTACGCTGTGATCGATCCTTTCTGCACAGGCCGGTGTCGCACTGATAAATGTCCTTCCTTATGCCCCTTTTGGTCCACACTCCGCACCTTTGCAGTTTGGGGAATTTTGCCGGGAAAGTGTTGTCCTGGTATAATACGGGCACCGTCGCTTCCAGCAGATATGTTTGGGCCCTCCCCTTCCTGGTTCCCTAATTTTAGTGCCTTGATACATCGCCTTTTGAAACAGAAGAAATGTTCCCCTCGGGCCGGCACAACTGGATAATTTTCTTTCCTGAATCATTGGAGCCTTAACTTATTTTATTTTTTCATAGACGTAGTGGTATGAGGGCTCTTTTTTTACGGGACGAGCTGTAGCTTTTATTGGTACATATTGGGGTACAATCAACTTTTTGATCACTTGTTATCCTTTTTTGGGAAGCAAGGTGACAAAAAAAAAAGAAATTCTGCCATAGTTTTTTAGTTGTTTTTTTTTTTATACAGCGTTCAACATGCGTTATAAACTACATGTTACCTTCATTCTGCGGGTCAGTACGATTCCGGCGATACCAAATTTATAGAACTTTTTTTATAACTTTTTGCACAATAAAATTACTTTTGGAAAGAGAATGTATTTTTTCTGTCGCCAAGTTGTGAGAGCCATAACTTTTACATTTTTTCGTCGATGCAGCTGTTTTTTGCGAGACGAGGTATAGATTTTATCGGTACCATTTTTGGATACATGCGACTTTTTGATCACTTTTTATTTCAATTTTTGGAAGACAGTGACCAGTAATTATGGCAGTGTTCTTGAGGTTTTTTTTTTACGGCGTTCACTGCGCTGGATAAATAACATAATATTTTTATAGTTCAGGTCGTTACGGTCGCAGCGATACCAAATATGTATGGCTTTATTATTTTTTTCTATAATAAATGACTTGATAAGTGAAAAAGGGCGATTGTGTTTTGTGTTATTATTTTAAACTTTTATTGTATGTTTTACAACTTTTATTTTTACTTTTTTACACTTTTTTTTTACACTTTTCTTTAGTCCCACTAGGGGACTTGAATGTCCAACTGTTTGTTTGATGTTCTAATACATTGCACTACCTATGTAGTGCAATGTATTGGAACTGTCAGTTGTTCACTGACAGCAAGCCGATCAGGCTCCGCCTCTGGGCGGGGCCTAATCAGCTTACGTAATGGCAGACATGAGCCCATTGTTAGGGCTCCTGTTGCCATAGTAACAGTCGCCAGCCTTGCCATCGCATGGCAAGGCTGCCGATTTTCTACAAACCTCTAGGATGCAGCGATCACAATGGATCGCTGCATCGAAGGGGTTAATGCCAGGAATCGGAGCTAGCTCCGGTTCCTGGTGATAGATCGGGGTGTCCGCTGTAACATACAGTGGACACCCACTGCTGATGACGCCAGCTCCGCTTCTGAGCCGGAAGCTAAGGCGGCACCATCTTGCCGATGGTACCGGAAGCCTCCTGGGCCCCGCCGACGACGAGGCATAGGAGGATTCCGTTACAGGCTGATCGGGAGGTAAGCATTAGCCCTCCGATCGCCTTTGCAGCCACCGGCAACCCAGCGATCACGTTGCTGGGGTGTCGGTGGCTATAAACTCCTCACATGCTGCGATCTCTATTGAACGCAGCATGTGAGGGGTTAATCGGTCGGATCGGAGGCCAGCTCCGGTCCTGGCCGATACCTCAGGGTGCCAGCTGTAACATACAGCTGTCACCCGGCGGTGATGTTGCTGGCTCAGCTCCTGAGCCAGCTTCATCTCCATGATGTACAGTAACGTCAAAATGCGGTAAGACACCGGTTTTAATGACGTTAATATACGTGATCCGGCGGGAAGGGGTTGAAGTGTAACTAAACTACTAAAAAACTTCTGACATGTCATAGTGAAATGTCAGAAGTTTTGAACGGTGGGGGTCCGAGCACTGAGACCCCCATGGATCGCTATAACAAAGTGGCAGAAGGACCGCTGTGCCGCTTAGTTTCTGATCTGCTCTTCTTGAAAAGCCGAGCAAGTGGTGTACCACTCCGAGGAATGACGATCAGAAACGAAGCGGCTTAGCATTCAATCGAGTGCTTTTGCCGCTTCACTTTAGCGATCGGTGGGGGTCTCAGTGCTCAGACCCCCCACCGATTAAAAAGTCTGACATATCACTATGACATGTCAAAAGTTTTATATTAAGAATATATTCTGTGAGAAAAGAGAGAAATAGTAAAAATAAGGGCCAGCACCTATTAGACCCTCGCCCGCCCACCACCCTGTCCCTGATAACGGTATGCGCCGTTTGTATATTGCCAATGCTGCCTGTGGCAGCATATGGCAAATAGTAACAGCCAGGGATCAATCTGAGTGGTCCCTGCAGTGATCTATGTAAGTCTGTTTAGAAAATACAACAAGGACATTGGCTGTCTTCCTCTCCCCTCACTGTAGTTGATCTGTGAGTGAAGAGAGAGACACTATAACCAAATCCTGAGCTGTACAAATGAAGTAAAGTGAAAAAAAACACAAACTTTTCATGTCTGTGCCCCCTGATCACCCCATTTGTGCCCCCTCATCCCCTGTGTGAGCACAAGTGATCAGCCAGTTTTACATATATTTTTTGGCGCTGGATTTAGGAATCTATTTATCTACCTAGTGATAAACTTTTTTTTTTTTTCTTAGTTTGAAAAAAAATACCAAAAAACAAAGAAAATGTTTTTTAGACATAAAACGTAAAAAAACGTAGTAGCCTAATGGTTACAGTTCTACCTAAATAATGGCTCAGAGAAGGTTTACTGTGGAGCAAGCGTACACCTTGATATGCTCCGGCAGTTCAGGCAGCCACACCGACTGCTTCAGAGGTGGAACTTTTTTCAGACAGTGACGGCTCAAGTTATACTTCTACCTCTGGACCCCAGGCCCTATGGTGGTGGAATCAATTGTTGCTGTCAAATCCCCGGTGCAGGGTCAAGTGGTGCAGGGCCTCCCATGTTCTGGGATCCTGCAATTTAATTTACCTCCAGGTCCCGCAACTGTCAGCAATCCCAGGAATAAATGTGGATGTTGCTAATTATACCCCTTTGAACTTCTTCCACATATTTGTCAGTGACCAAGTCCTGGAGTTAATTGTCCAATAGACATATATCTATGCAAGACAGTTTATTGCACAGAAACCCACATCCATCTACTCATCATGGACCCCTACTAGTGTCCCTGAGCTTAATTTTTTTTTAGGCCTAATCTAAATATGGGGTTGGTCAAAAAAACAACTATCCGCTCCTACTGGGCATCAAGAGCTGTCCACACTACCCCTGTATTTGCAGCAGTTATGTCCCGATACCGATATGAATCTATAATGCGCTTCATGCATTTTACAGATACCTCCCAAGTCCCCCAAAGAAATTAACCAAGCTACGGTGGCCTTAATAAATTGAGGCCTTTAATTTCCCTCCTACAAGAATCTTTCGTCAAATTCTACACCCCAGATCAAAATTTATCGGTGGATGAATCCCTGATTAGCTACAAAGACCGTCTTTCATTCCGGCAGTTCATCCCCTCCAAAAGTGCAAAATATGGCGTTAAACTATATAAAGTGTGCTAGAGCACAACAGGTTACACCTGTGGTTTCTTGATCTATGAAGGCAAAGACCGCCAAATTAATCCCCCAGGCTGCCCAGAGACAATTGGCACATCCGGCAAAATTGTGTGGGACCTAATGGTGCCATTCCTGCACCAAGGGTACCATGTCTACACTGATAATTTTATAGTAGTGTCCCCCTTTTTAAATCCCTCCATGCTGCAAATACAGGGGCCTGCTAAACAGTCCATAAAAACAGAGTGGGATTCCCAAAGCAATTGGTGTCCAGACGTGTGGAAAGGGGGGCGTCATTCACACTGGTAAGCGAGCAGTTACTTGTAGTAAAGTGGAATGAGAAGAAGGACATCTATATGTTGTCCACTATGCATCCAGGCACCACGGTGGCTGTTAGAGAGAGGGGGCCATCGTGGAAAAGCGTAGGCCTGTCTGTGTGACAGAGTACAATATATTCATGGGGGTGTAGATCTGTCGGACCAGATGCTTCAACTGTATTTAGTGAAGCGGAAGACCAGGGCCTGGTACAAAAAGGTAGCAATCTACCTAATTCAGATCACTACCTATAATGGGTTTGTACTTTATAAAAAACACAAGGAACGCTCACCTTCCTCCAGTTCCAGGAGGAGGTTATTGAGCGTCTCCTATTTTACTCCAATGACCCTGCATAACCCTACAAGTCTGACGATGTGCAAAGTCTTGCAGAGCGCCATTTTCTTCACCCCGTCCCTTCCACCGAGACGCAAAGATATCCCCAAAAAAAGGTGCCGGATTTCCAGTAAGCATGGAAGGAGGAGGGATAGTCGCTTCTACTGCCCGATGTGCCCATTTCAACTCAATTTTAATTTATATTTTCATTTTAGTTTGTGAGCTTTCCAAGTGGGGAGGAATTATTTTGGGAGAGGTAGTAGAGTTTATTTATTCAGAAAATATTTTAACCCTTTCATATTTTAGATCATTTTGTTTCTTTTGAACAAAGCTGTTATTTTTATTAATATTTCTAATTGGTGATACGGGCATGATCTTTTTTTTTTATTTGGAGGATCACTAATAATCAAGCTGTTCCTAATCGATACACTATGGGCTTTACTACATTTGGGTTTTCGCAGGACCTCCTGCACACGACAATGCTTCTGGAAATACTGACATCATTTTGGGGATCCTTTAGGGTATATTCACACGCTTAAAAAAAACGTCTGAAAATACGGAGCTGTTTTCAAGCCAAAACAGCTCCTGATTTTCAGCTGTTTTTTAAGCAACTTGCGTTTTTTGCGGCGTTTTTTACGGCCGTTCTTGGAGCTGTTTTTCTATTGAGTCAATGAAAAACGGCTCCAAAAACGGCTCAAGAAGTGACATGCACTTCTTTTTACGTTGCTTTATTTTACGTGGCCGTTTTTAAAAACGCCCTGTGGGAACGGAACGCCGTTTTTCCCATTGAAATTAATGGGCAGATGTTAGGAGGCGTTCAGCCCCCCGCATGTTTAGACGTTTTTCGGGGCGTTTACGGCTCGAAGAACGGCTGAAAATCGCCTGTGTGAACATACCCTTACTGTTCCTATAGATGGTTTTGGACACTGCCCCTTTATATATACTTTAACCGTTGGTTGTTTTGTGCACATAACAGTTCCTACCTTGCTGGGCAGAATCAGTTGGCACGTTCGTCATATAGGGATTGATGGAGCTAAAGAGACGTTGTACAACCAGTCACTGAAAAAAAAAAACCTTGTCATGACAGCCGTGCAGGTGTTCAGTGAACAGACTCGAGTTTGCAACATAGTTGGATGCATTTTCCTCCATTATTTTTTTTTAAATATTGCCCGTCACTCCAGTATAGTTTATTTTTTCCTCTCTGACTGATTTTATATTAGGACAGAATTCTGTCCACAATGACATCAGATGAGGGACAACTGCTTCTTTAGCAAGCCATAGTCATAAGTACAGGCAAATACGTCTATAGCGACATGCATCCGTTATAAATACACAGCTTCACTTCTCTTTTGCATGCTCACTACACCACTAGATGAATACCTTTAGGGGGTCTAGTTTTTAAAATGGGGTCATTTCTGGGTGTTTTTTTTTTTTGCTCAGGCAGCTCATTGCTTCTAAATGCTTGATATGGGGCCTATAATTTATTCAATTGTGCCCTGAAAGCCTCCATGTGCTCCCTTCCTTTTGGGCCCTGCCATGCGTCCAGGCAGCGTTTTAGGGCCACAATGAGGGTACTTTTGAAAACAGGAGAAACAGCTTGATGGATTTTGGGGTGTGTTTCTTCATTCTCATGTTCGCTTTACAAAGAAATCTGTCTTTACAATGACACATTTGTGTAAAAAGTGGAATTTTATTTTTTTCCACGTGCTTTACATTAAATTTAGCAAAAAACTGTGGGGTCAAAATGTTTGTGGCATCAAAGGGGGTCTAGTTTTCTAAATGGGGTAATTTATGGGGAGTTTCTATCGGTCTAGCAGCTCAAAGCCTCTCCAAATATGCGGTGGGGTCTAAAACATTTTCAAGCAAAATATGTATCCTGAAAGCCTCCAGGTGCTCCCTTCCTTTTGGGCCCTGCCGTGTGTTCAGGCCGCGTATTAGGGCCACAATGGTGGTATTTATGAAGACAGGAGAAACAGGGTGATAGATTTTTGGGTGTGTTTCTTTATTCTCATGTTCGCTTTACAAAGAAATCTGTCTTTACAATAACACGTTTGTGGAAAAAGTGGAATTTAATTTTTTTTCACCTGCTTTGCATGAGTTCTTACAAAAAAACTGTGGGGTCAAAATACTCACTACACTTCTAGATAAATACCTTAATAGGTATAGTTTTCAAAATGGGGTCATTTGTGGGGGTTTCCATCATTCTGACCCCTATGAGGCCCTGAAAACCTGGTGCAGGAAAACAAAATGTACTTCAAAATGTATGAAATGATTATTAAATTTGTAAGTCTTCTAAATTGTTCAAAATGTATTTTATTTTTTCAAAATTGCTGCTGGAATAGAGTAAAGAGATGGAAATATATATTTAATAAAAAAAATGTACAGTATGTATGTACACATATGTGACATATTGCCAGTTCCAAATAGGGAAAAATGTTAATGTTAATTTTTACAAAATGTCATAAATTTAGATATTTTTTCATTAATTTACACAAATCGTATCAGTCTACTTTTACCAATAAAATAAAGTACAACGTGGGACAAAAAAACGATGTCAGAATTCCTTGGATATGCAAAACTATTGCAGAATTATTCTCTGATAAAGTCACACATACCAGATTTGACAAATCTGGCTTGGTCATTAAGGTCCAAACAAGCTTGGTCATTAAGGGGTTAAAGAGAGGTGATACCTTTTTTTTTATTCTTTTTTTTTGTTTCTCTAATAAAACAGTGTGTTTGGTGCAACTTTCTAAATACTTTTTATTAAAAATTATTTTTACTTTTTGAGATACAGCTGCTTTATATCCTGAATAAATAGCGTCTGTATCTAGTGCTAAAACCTGTATCCGTCAGGTTAGTGGCACTGACGGGTACTGTGTCAGCGGGTTGGGGGGGGGGGTCGAATTGCGTGCGAGGGGAGAGAAGGGGGCCCAAGTTGTGTCAACAGCCCAAGGCACAGGGTACACTTAATCCGCCACTGCTGAGTGACCACACCCAGCACTCTGGGTCAAGTCATATAACATTGTAACAATATGCAGCCCATTATTGCCCCAGATATACTACAGTAGTTTGGGAAATTTTACTGGGAAAGTGTTGCCCTGGTATAACACGGGTGCCCTCGCTTCCAGCAGATGTGCTATGTCCCTTCCCTTCCTAGTTCCTAAATACTAGGGCCCTGAAACTGAAGGAATGTTCCCCTCTGGTCTTCAGATCGGGATGTTTTTTCATCGCCGCATTACTAGTGCCATAACTTTTTTATTTTTCGGTTGATGGAGCAGTGCGCGGGCTTGTTTTTTGTGAGACAAGCTGTAGATTTTATTGGTACCATTATGGGACATATACGACTATTTGATCACTTTTTATTTCATTTTTAGAAGAGGAAATTACCAAAACAAGCAATTCTGGAATAGTTTTTTATTGTGATTATTTTTGGCATTCACTGTGCGCCATAAATTACATGTTAATTTTATTCTGCGGGTTGATACAAATACGGCAATACCAAATTTAGTTTTTTTCATGTATTGCAGCTTTTACACAAATCACTTTTTAAAAAGAAAAAAAAATTCCTGTGTCTCCCTATTCTAAGACGCATAACTTTTATTTTTTACGTCGACAAAGCTATGTCAGGGATTTTTTGCAGGAAGGGCTGTCGTTTTTATTGGTACTATTTTGGGGTAAATTTGACTTTTTCATTACTTTTTATTCAATTTTTTTATCGATTTATTTCTAGAGTAGGAAATTATACAGCTTTCTGATATATATGTATTTTAAATTTGGATCATATGCCTTTTTATACCAGTGTAGTTGTAGTGGTACTGCTCACAGATTAGTCCACAGAAATGAATTTATAGGATAACTGAATAGACTAAGGATGGCGGCAGTCATGTGACCCCTGGCATTCAGGTAATACTGTCCGGGTATATAACAGGTGAATAATAGGTTATTGAAGAGCAGAAGTTATAAAGTATTTCTACCTACAGCAACATCTCATCTTGCCTGTCAGTGTCTGTGAGGAGCAGCTCTTCTCCCTGTCTCCTCTGTGTGTTGTTAATAAAGTTAAAGGGGTTTTACCAGCCAATAAAAATTGATGGCCTATCCTCAGCATAGGCCATCAATTGCTGATGGGTCGGGGGCTGACTCCTGGGACCCCCGCCGATCAGCTATTTTGAAGAGGCTGCAGCGCTCGTAAGCCCCTTCATTTCTTCTTGCTCACTGTGAATGTTCGACACATTTAGTGGCGATTCACAGGTATTGCAGCCTTCTTCTCCCATTGAATTCAGATGCTCATCTCATGAACAGTGCGGCCCTGCTGTCTCCTTCTGTGTATTACATGAGAGGTGTGCAGTATGGGTAATATAAAAGTCCATGCGGAACAGTCCAAGAGGACAAAACACAGTAGTAGAGTATATTACAGTAATCAGTAAGTGCTGCACAATGTTATTTATTACATATAATTGGGGGTACACTTTATATTATGAAATTATTAGAATCTAGGCTATAGATGGAATCTATGAGGTGTTTTCCCAAAAATGGATTGGACTGAAATAAAAACATCAAGTGACAGAACCAAATACTAAACAAACTGAAAAAATCACATAACATATAACAGAATACCTTCCGCAGGGGCGTAGCTAGGGGGGGGCAGGCGGGGAATGTGCCCCGGGCGCAGTTCAGAGGGGGGCGCCAGCGCCACCTCCTCCTGCACTATAATTGTACGTGTGTCGCAAGGACACAGGTACAATTAGAAGCAATGAATGACCGGGCACGTTCCGTGCCCGGCCTTTCCGCGCCTTTCCACGAATGAAGCAACTGGTACCTTTTGTACCAGTAAAGCTTCCGTCGATGAAAGGCGCTGACTGACTGACAGGGAAAGTCATCCTGCCCAGCCAATCAGCGCCTTTCTTAGATGCTGTGTTCAACTCCCTGAAGACCTGCGCAGAAGAGAGCAGGTCTCCATGGCTGCCGGACGGCGTGGGAGCGGGAATAAGGTGAGTTTGAATTTTTTTATTTTTTTAAATTGTAATAAAAGTGTGTGGCTGTATCTGCGAGGGGAGGGGGAACTTTGTCTACACGGGGGGGGGGGGACTTTGTCTACACGGGGGGCCTTTATCTACGGGGGGGGGGCTTTATCTACAGGGGAACTATATCTACAGGGGAACTATATCTACAGGGCTGGGCTATATACAGAGGAACTATATCTACAGGGGGGCTATATACTGGAGTGGGCTGTCTATAGAGCACCATATACAGGGGTGGGCTATAGCTACACCTGTAGATATAGCCCACCCCTGTATATGGTGCTCCATAGATAGCCCACCCCTGTTTATAGCCCCCCTGTAGTTATAGTCACCCTGTATATAGCCCAGCCCTGTAGATATAGCCCCCCCTGTAGATATATTCCCCCTGTATATAGCCCACCCCTGTATATAGCCCCCTGTAGATATAGCCCCTCTGTAGATATAGCCCCCCTGTGTATAGCCCACCCCTGTTGATATAGCCCCCCTGTGTATATCCCAGCCCTGTGTATATCCCAGCCCTGTGTATAGCCCAGCCCTGTGTATAGCCCAGCCTTGTAGATATGGTCCCCCTGTAGATATGGTCCCCCTGTAGATATAGCCCACCCCTGTATATAGTCCCCCTGTAGATATAGCCCACCCCTGTATATAGTCCCCCTGTGGATATAGCCCACCCCTGTATATAGTATCCCACAAATAGCTCCCCCTATAGTGCTCCACAGAAAGCCCACCCCTGTATATAGCCCCCTTGTACATATAGTCCACCCCTGTATATAGTGCTCCACAGATAGCCCACCCTTGTATATAGCATATACAGGGGTGGGCTATCTGTGGAACACTATATACAGGGGTGGACTATCTAGTGGAGCACTATATACAGGGGTGGACTATATGTACAAGGGTGGGCTATATACAGGGGTGGGCTATCTGTGAAACACTATATACAGGGGTGGACTATATGTGGAGCACTATATACAGGGGTGGGCTATATCTACAGGGGGGCTACATACATGGTTGGGCTATCTGTAGAGCTCTATATACAGGGGTGGGCTATATCTACAGGGGGCTATATACAGGGGTGGGCTATCTGTAGAGCACTATAGGGGGAGTTATTTGTGGGACACTATATACAGGGGTGGTCTATATGGGGGCACTATCTACAGGGGCCCTATGGCAGGCACTATCTACAGGGGGCACAGTGTGTGTGTGGGACACGGTGTATGGTGCTATTATAATTAGAGGTGCAGTGTATGGCGCTATTATATGTAGGGGCGTAGTGTGTGGTATAATGATAACGTTATATTTATTTATAGGTGCAGAAATGTAGGTAAAGTGAGAAGCTGAAGACATCTGAGCGGCAAACTGCAGAAATGGGCTGTGACCGGGAGAAGTCATCATAGAGGTCTGGACCGGATGGAGAGGAAGAACTAGAATCTGAGACGTCACCGGTGAGTCACTTAATGTAAATGTTTGTTCTGCCTCTAATCAGTATTGTAGTCACTGTATGATCTGCAGAGAGATGATGGGTGGTATGATTATGATAGGATTTATTTTTTGTGAAACAGCATCTCCCAGCATATCCTTATCATTGTTTGGGCCATGCTGGGAGCTGTAGTTGTACGCCGTACACACCTATACACCAGGGGTTGCACTAAATTGAGCTGTATTTGTGCTGGTGTTGTATATATGTAGTGAGCTTGCTTCTGGGGCTGTATATATGTACTGAGCTTGGTTCTGGTGTTGTGTATAGAACCATATTGCTTGTGAAATGTACAAATGTTTATATGCTCGCGTTACATAAAAAGAAATGACACGTCGATTGGTAGAGAAAACAAACACGGCGAGGGGGAAGGAGATGTCGGGAAAGAGGTTGCGGGGGGCGCCAAACGGAATCTTTGCCCCGGGTGCTGGTGAACCTAGCTACGCCTCTGGCTTCCGGAAAGATCCATGATTACTGACACTGAAGAACTATCTACACAGCTCTGTATATAATATTCACTGATATGTTCTTCATCAATGTACCTGCTGCTCACATACCAATGCTCATTGTGACATCACTACTACATACCAGTGCTCATTGTGACATCACTTCTACATACCAATGCTCATTGTGACATCACTACTACATACCAATGCTCATTGTGACATCACTACTACTATAAGGGCAGCTCTCCCAGGGCGGGGCCTTTAGAATCTTGCTGATTGGTTCTTGTGCGCTGCACGTCTCGTTAATTAGCAAAGTGATTACAAAATGTTGAGGAAAGTGAAGAAAGGTTTGAAACTCGATAAGAGTTCCAGTCTGACCCGGGCCGAAAAAAATATCTGGTAAGTGAAGGAGGAGAATCTCAAGTGTTTCTAAAATGTTTAGATTTCCACAATATTATTAAACACGAGATGATGTTTTGTAGAAACATTTTGTCTCTACGAAGCTTGTCCCTGTTCACACTGGGAATAAATAAATCCTGTATTTTATAGTGTGAACAAAGGTTTATTTCTTCAGGTTCTGTAAGAGAAGTAGATATCCCAGATCTGCTGTTCCATCAGGAATCATAACAAGGGATTGTGTGTTTTACCCCCAGAGCTGCTGGATCCCAGCTACAGACAATCTGCCCTGGGATGTTCAGATACTGATTTCTCCTGCATTACAATGACTATTGAGCAGTAATCATATTTGTACAGTATATGTATGTGGAGAATATATATAGACACAGACCTTGCACTTGACATGCATTTAACTTGTGCACAACTTTTCTTTATGTCCATGTCTTTCTGATTAATATTCATGTACATGTAACTCAGTGTAACTCTATGGACTGTAACTGTCACTCGCAGTTTACATTGGAGCCATCACTCCACAAATAATAAATGTATCTCCAGTCTTATAGAGGGAGTTATGAGTATGGGGCCCCCCTCTATTACCTCATATGGCCCAATAGGTCAGTATTAACCCCTTCCCTCTTTGGCCGCTTTTGACCTTCCTGACAGAGCCTCATTTTTCAAATCTGACATGTTTCACTTAATGTGGTAATAACTCCGGAATGCTTTTACCTATCCAAGTGATTCTGAGATTGTTTTCTCGTGACACATTGGACTTTATGTTACTGGCAAAATTTGCCCGATACATTCAGTATTTAATTGTGAAAAACACCAAAATTTAGCGAAAAATTGCAAAAATTAGCATTTTTCTCAATTTAAATGTATCTGCTTGTAAGACAGGCAGTTATACCACACAAAAATGCTGCTAACTAACATCCCCCATATGTCTACTTTAGATTGGCATCGTTTTTTGAACATCATTTTATTTTTCTAGGACGTTACAAGGCTTAGAACTTTAGCAGCAATTTCTCACATTTTCAAGAAAATTTCAAAATGATATTTTTACAGGGGCCAGTTCAGTTGTGAAGTGGATTTGAGGTCCTTAGATATTAGAAACCCCCAATAAGTCACCCCATTTTAAAAACTGCACCCCTCAAAGTATTCAAAACAGCATTTAGAAAGTTTCTTAACCCTTTAGACATTGCACAGGAATCAAGGCAAAGTAGAGGTGAAATTTACAAAGTTCATTATTTTTTTCCAGAAATTCATTTTGAATCCATTTTTTTTGTACCACAGAATGTTTTACCCAAGAAATGCAACTCAATATGTATTGCCCAGTTTCTGCAGTTTTAGGAAATATCCCACATGTGGCTCTAGTGTGCTACTGGACTGAAGCACCGGCCTCAGAAGCAAAGGAGCACCTGGTGGATTTTGGGTCTCCTTTTTATTAGAATATATTTTAGGCACCATGTCAGCTTTGAACAGGTCTAGTGGAACTAAAACAGTGGAAACCCCCCAAAAGTGACCCCATTTGGGAAACTACACCCCTCGAGGAATTTATCTAGGGATGTAGCAAGCATTTTGACCAGCCAGTTTTTTTGCAAAAATTTTTGGAACTAGGCCATGAAAATGAATATCTACATTTTTTCAAATAAAATGTAGGTTTAGCTAATTTTTTTTCATTTCCAAAAGAACTAAAGTAGAAAAAGCACCACAATATTTGTAGAGCAATTTCTCCCGAGTAAAACAATACCCCACATGTGGTCACAAACATCTGTTTGGACACACGGTAGGGCTCAGAATGGAACTAGCACCATTTGGATTTTGAATAGTGTCTGGGCGCCATGTCACATTTGCTCAGCCCCTGTAGTACTAGTACAGTGGAAACACCCCAAAATTGACTCCATTTGGGAAACTGCACCCCCTGAGGAATCATATAGGGGTATAGTGAAAATTTTGATCCCAAAGGTTTTTTGCTGAATTAATTAGAATTAAGCTATGAAAATGAAAAATAATTTTTTTTTCCAACAAGATGTAGTTTTAGATCAACATTTTTCATTTTTACAAGGAATAGAGAAGAAAAAGCACCCCAACATTTGTAAAGTAATTTCTCCCGAGTACGGTAACACCCCATATGTGGTTATAATCGGCTGTTTACGTATATGGTAGCATTCAGAAGAAAAGGAGCGGTACTTATCTTTTGGAGCGTAGAATTTGCTGGAATGGTTTGCGGACGCCATGTTGCATTTGCAAAACCCCTGATGTACAAAACAAAAGTGACCCCGTTTTAGAAACTACACCCCTAAAGGCATTTATCAAGGGGTGTAGTGAGAATTTAGACTCCACAGGTGTTTTTCAGAAATGAATACGCAGTGGATTGTGCAAAGTGAAAATTGCAATTTTTCCACTGATCTGCCTATTCATCGCACAATATGTTGTGCCCCTGGAGAATCTAACCCCATAAATTGTTAAGCGGGTTCTCCCGGGTATGGTAATGCCTTACTTGTGGCCATAAATTGCTGTTTGGGGACGCTGTAGGGCTAAGAAGGAATAGACCGCCATTTTGAGCATGGATTTTGCTTGGTAGTTTTGTTTGAGTTTTGCTGGTATTTCTGTTTATAATGTGGGGGCATGTGTAATCTGTGCGGAGAACATCAGGATATATGTAATCTGTGCGGAGAACATCAGGATATATGTAATCTGTGCGGAGAACATCAGGGCATAATAAGAGGGTATAATAATGCGGTAAATAATACAATTATCCATAGATGTGTGTTACGCTGTGAAGCGATCCGTTATGCACAGGCCGGTGTAACACTGATAAACGGTTTTCTTTCTTATCCCCCTTTTGTAACGCTCTGCACCTTTTGGGGACTTTTTCTCCTTCGTTGTTTGGGAAATATTGCTGGGAAAGTTTTCTGCTGGTATAATACGGGCGCCCTCGCTTCCAGCGGATGTGCTATGTCTCTTCCCTTTCCTAGTTCCTAAATACTAGGGCCCTGAAACTGAAGGAATGTTCCCCTCCGGCCTGCACATTCAGATGTTTTTTCATCACCGCATTACTAGTGCCGTAACTTTTTTGTTTTTCAGTTGATTGAGCGGTGTGCAGGCTTGTTTTTTGCGAGACGGGCTGTAGATTTTATTGGTACCATTTTGGAACACATACGACTTTTTGATCACTTTTTATTTCATTTTTTGGTAAAGGAAATTACCAAAAACAAACAATTCTGGAATCGTTTTTTATTGTTTTTTTTATCGGCATCCACAGTGCGCCATAAATTACATGTTAGCTTTATTCTGCGGGTCGATACGATTACAGCGATACCAAATTTATATAGTTTTTTTTATGTATTGCAGCTTTTGCACAATAAAATCACTTTTTTTATAAAATCATTTGTTTTCTGTGTCGCCATATTCTAAAACCCATAACTTTTTTATTTTTGCGTGCACAAAGCGGTGTCAGGGTTTATTTTTTGCGGGACGGATTGTCGTTTTTATTAGTACTATTTTGGAGTAAATGTGACTTTTTGATCACTTTTTATAGCATTTTTTGGAAGGAAATGTGACCTAAAAACAAAGATTCTGGCGTTGTTTTTCATGTTTTTTTTTACGGCGTTCACTGTGCGGGATAAATTACATAATAGTTTTGTAGTTTGGGTCGTTACGGACGCGGCGATACCAATTATGTATAGTTTGTTTTTTTTTTTATGGGTTTTCCCATAATAAAATACTTACTATGGGAAAAAAGTCAGTTTAGCTTTATTTTTATTTGAAATGTGTGTGTTTTTATTGTTTTACCACATTTTTATTATCTTTTTTTTACTTTTCTGACTTGTCCCACTAGGGGACATGAGGGCCTGATGCCCCGATCGCTACTCTAATACACTGCACTACATACGAAGTGCAGTGTATTAGCGCTGTCAGTTATTCACTGACAGCAAGCCTATGAGGACACGCCGCAGGCGGGTCCTCATCGGCTCCCGTACAAGGCAAACTCGGACGCCATTTTCTGGCGTCCGATTGCCACAGCAACCCAGCGATTGCATCACTGGGTTGCCGGTAGGGTGAAAACCTATCAGATGCTGCGCTCTATTGAGCGCAGCATCTGAGGGGTTAATCTGCCGGATCGGAGAGTAGCTCCGGTGCTGGCAGTTACAGGAGGGTGCCAGCTGTATAATACAGCCGTCACCCAGCGGTGATGGTGCCGGCTCTGCTTCTGAGCCCGCACCATCACTGCGCCGTACATCTACGGCGCTTTGCGGGAAGCACCTCCCGACAGCGCCGTACATGTACGGCGCATGTCGGGAAGGGGTTAATGGTGGACAAGCTTGTAAGGGCTGTTTGCATGGAGTAATAACCCCCACTACCCTAATACTGCTATTTAGATATGATTTATGGAGGAATGTGTTGTATTATATATATATATATATATATATATATCTCTATCAGTATATTTATGTACTGAATGGCCACTTTCTTAGAGACACCTGCACTTTCACGGTTAGAGCTTCCCTTTAAGAAAATTAGACATTAGTCATTAGACCCTGCGGTGCAGCATTAGATCAAGTATTTGTATGATGAGAAAAACCACTGTGCTCACTATTTAGCAATGTTGATTTCTACTTTATTCAGCATAAGCAGTAGTGGGATGTGGAGTGTTAACCTACGGCAGTTTCACGTGTACCCTTATACTTTGTAAAGGCCTCGGCGTTATATAGAAACAAGGCAACTTTAAATCGTACATTACAGTGATACATAAGACACAACAAATGTTTGGACAGAGTCTACGCAGTTACATCTGTATAAGATGAATAGAATAACATACTTTAACTTAAAAAATGCACTTAGATCTTTGCGATCAATAAGACCTAATGGAACGAGGGCTTCCGCCTGTAAGATCAATTTCTGCCTCTTTTTTGAAGCAAAAGGTTATGTCTATTCCCCCCCTGTGAAAGCGTGTTTAATGCACAAAATGCCCGCAATCCACATTCCCCTGGGATTACCTCCATGATATGTAAGCATGCGTTCACTAAAAGGAGGAGATCCCTACCTTGTACCCAATAGATCGTACATGCTGCCTGAATCTCTTGAATATCGGGTGGATGGTCCTCCTGATGTAATAGAGATTACAGGGACACATGACAATACACACAACAAATTCGGTTCTACAGGTAATGAATGATGTTATCCACTTTAGTCGTCAAGCCTCCTAATTTCAATCCTTGCACGATTGAGTTGGCTGCAGAATCTGCAGTGTCCAGATCTATAATCTCCTCTCGGAGCCAACTCAATCGTGGAAAGAACCTGAAATAAGGAGGGAAACTACAGTCACACAGTTTAACCGCTTCCCGACCGCCCACTGTATATTCACGTCGGCACTTGCTGGGCTCTGTGCAGTGCCGACGTGAATTCACGGTGGGTGTTAAAAGCGCGATCCGGGTGTCTCAGAGTAGCGCTGACACCCGGATCGCGCTGTTATCACCTGCCTCTGGTCCCGGAGATATGATCGGGACCTGATTAGTTCAGGTCCCGGTCATGTGATCGCAGGGAAAGTGTGTTGTAGCAACGAACTGGAAAGTTTGTTGCTATAACAAAGTGGAAAGTTTGTTGCTACAACAAACTTTCCCGGGGACCGATTGCGGGTGCTGCAGTCGGTTATAAGGCAGAACCGGGGGCCATATAACAGCGCCCGGGTCTGCCATGCACAGCAGCCTATGAGAACCATCCGGATGCTGGCTCTCATAAGCTTCCTGTCAGTGTGACTCTCAGCGTCACACTGACAGTTTATAATACGTTACACTACCTAGGTAGTGTAATGTATTATAGCAGCGATCAGTGCTGCCAGGCTTCAAGTAAAAAGTAAAAAATAAAGTAATAAAAAAGTTTTATAAAAGTGTAAAAACAAGTTATAAAAGTTACAAAAAAAAAGAATGCTTTTTTCCCTATAATAAGTCTTTTATTATAGGAAAAAAATGAAAATGTTAAAAAAAAGTACACATATTTGGTATCACCGCGTTCGTAACGACCCAAACTATAAAACTATAATATTATTTTTCCCGCACGGTGAACACCGCAAAAAAAATAAATTAAAAAACAATGTCAAGAATCACTTTTTTTTGGTCATCAACCCTCCCAAAATATAGAATAAAAAGTGATCAAAAAGTCGCATGTACCCCAAAATAATACCTATAAAAACTACAACCTGTCCCGCAAAAAACAAGCCCTTACACCGCTTTTTTGACGGAAAAATATAAAATTATGACTCTCAGAATACACAAAAAATAAATAATTTCATCAAAGTGATTTTATTGCGCAATCGCCACAAAACATAAAAAACCTATATACATATGGTATCGCCGTAATCGTACCGACCCGCAGAATAAAGTAAAATGTCATTTATACCGCACGGTGAACACTGTAAAAAAAATATACGAAAAACATTGTCAGAATTAATGTTTCTTTGTCACTTTGCTTCCAAAAAAATCTAACAAAATGTGATTTAAAAAAATCACATGTACCCTAAAATGGTACCAATGAAAAGTACAGATTGTCCCGCAACAAATAAGCCCTCACACGGCTCCGTTGGAGAAAAAATAAAAAAGTTCTGGCTCTCAGAATATGGCGATGCAAAATGTGCAGAGTGTTCCAAAAGCGGATAAGATTGGGCACCATTTATCAGTGCGACACCGGCCACATATCTGCGAATTATTATTTATGTACCCCATTATTATACCCTCTTATTATGCCCTGATGTACTCCGCACAGATTACATATACCCCCACATCATAAACTGAAATACCAGCAAAACCCCAAACAGAACAGTTACCAAGCAAAATCTGCGCTCCAAAAGCCAAATGGTGTTCCCTCCCCCCACAGCGTGCCCAAACACCAGCTTACGTCCACATATATGACATTTTATATCTGGGAGAACCCGCTCAACATTGTATGAGGTATTTGTCTTCAGTGGCACAAACTGGGCACAATATATTGTACATTAAAATGGCATATCAGTGGAAAATTTTAATTTTCACTTTGCACCATCCGCTGCGCATTAACGCCTTGGCGCACCACGACTTAATAGCATGTCGTGGTGCGAGGGGTTATTTATGGAGCGGGCTCATGCGCTGTGCACGCTCCATATTCTGCAGGTGTCAGCTGTGTATTACAGCTGACACCCGGGACTAACGGACAGGAACAGCGATCGCGCTGTTACAGGAGCCTGTATAATGACATTATACTGCAATACATTAGTATTGCAGTGTATTGTACCAGCGACCTAATGATCGCTCGTTCCAGTCCCCTAAAGGGACTTTTGGGAGGTTTCCACTGTTTTGGTACCTCAGGGGCTTTGCATATGCGACATGACACCCGAAAACCATTCCAGCTAAATTTGAGCTCCAAAAGCCAAATATTGTTCCTTCCCTCCTGAGTCCTGCCGTGGGTCCAAACAGCAGTTTATTACCACATATGGCATATTGCTGTAATCAGGACAAAATGCTTTACAAATTTTGGGGTAATTTTTCTCCTTTATTCATTGTGAAAATTAAAAATTTCTATGTTTTTTCAGAAAAAAGTAGATTTTCATTTTCACGGCCTAATTCCACTAAATTCAGCAAAAAAACTGTGGGGTCAAAATGCTAACTTTACACCTAGAACAATTCCTTGAGGGGTGTAGTCTTCAAAATGGGGTCAGTTTTGGGGGGATTCCACTGTTTTGCTTACTCCAGGGCGTTGCAAACGCGATATGGAACTGAAAACCAATCCAGCAAAATCTGCGCTTCAAAATCCAAATGGCGCTCCTTCCCTTCTGAGCTCTGCCGTGGGTCCAAACAGCAGTTTAGTACCACATATGGGGTATTGGCGTGAAGTAGCTTTACAAGTTCTGGGGGCTTTTTAATCTTTATTCCTTGCAAATATTATTTTTTTTAATATTTTTTCAGAAAAAAAAGTAGATTTTCACTTTCACAGACAAACTTCAATAAATATAGCAAAATACCTGTGGGGTCAAGATGCTAACTATACCCCTAGATAAATTCCTTGAGGTGTGTAGTTTCCAAAACCGTCTCACTTTTGGGGGATTTCCACTGTTTTGGCACCACAAGACCTCTTCAAACCTGACATGGTGCCTAAAATATATTCTAAAAAAAGGAGGCCCCAAAATCCACTAGGTGCACCTTTGCTTCTGAGGCCGGTATTTCAGTCCATTATCACACTAGAGCCACATGTGGGATATTTCTAAAATCTGCAGAATCTGGGCAATAAATATTGAGTTGCATTTCTCGGGTAAAACCTTCTGTGTTACAGAAAAAAATGTATTACAAATGAATTTGTAAATTTGTAAATTTCACCTCTACTTTGCTTTAATTCCTGTGAAGTGCCTAATGGGTTAAGAAACTTTCTGAATGCTATTTTGAATACTTTGAGGGGTGCAGTTTTTAATATGGGGTGATTTATGGGGTCTATCTAGTACATAAGGCCCTCAAAGCCACTTCAGAACTGAACTGGTCCCTGTAAAAATAGCCTTTTGAAATTTTCTTGAAAACGTGAGAAATTGCTGCTAAAGTTCTAAACGTTGTAACGTCCTAGAAAAATAAAATAATGTTCAAAAAACAATGCAAATATAAAGTAGACATATGGAATATATAAAATAGTAACTATTTTGTGTGGTATTACTATCTGTTTTACAAGCAGATACATTTAAAATGAGAAAAATCATAATTAACTCTTTCAGCACCCTGGACAGTGACTATCTCCTGACGTCGCGTACCGGAATTTTTTTTGCCGGGTTCGGCCAAAACGAGTTCGGCCGAACCCGGTGAAGTTCGGTTCGATTGTCCGGGTTCGCTCATCTCAAAGACACTCCATTTGGATGTTTGGAAACAGAAAAGCACGTGGTGCTTTTCTGTTTACATTCATCCTTTTGACAGCTGGTGCGCTGTTTCAGTCGGTTCGCACGGAAGTGCTTCCATGCGACCAGCGTGGTTTTCACGCACCCATTGACTTCAATGGGTGCGTGATGCGCGAAATACGCGGAGATATTGAGCATGTCGCGCTTTTTGCGCAGCTGACAAACGCTGCGCAAAAAGCACGGACTGTCTGTACTGCCCCATAGACTTGTATTGGTCTGTGCGTGGCGCGTGAAAACCACGCGGCCCGCACGGACCCAATACACGCTCGTGTGAATCCCCCCTTATTACCACATAAAGAGACACATGTCAGATTTGAGAAAATGGGGCTGGTCATGAAGGTCAAAATGAGCTCGGTCTTGAAAGGGTTAAGTTGTTATGATGGTCCTCAATGGTTGCTTCTAGCAAAAACAGAGACGACATTATACTTTATAGTTCTGTCTGCCAAGTTCCTGGATCCTATAAGACATCCATACAGAATATGTGCACACTGATTCCAACTAATGTACTTACCATTTGTTTTCATCCTGATGGAATAAATGGGATCTGTCAGAGGAGACATTGTTTATTTATTGTATTGTTTCCATGTATAGTAGATGCAGTATACAGAATACATTCAGCTTTCTCTTTAAAGTCACTGCTAATGCTGCATGTACAATAATGATCCAGTCATTCAATGTTCTCATTTTCCTAATTATTTATTCAACTTTTAGGGCCGCCGATGACGAATCGGAAGAACGCCTCCAAAGGGAAGGCAGACAGTTCAGTGACCATCTTATAAACCCAGTGATCACCGATGTCCCTGACTTTAAGGAGAGATTATCTGGAGAACTGGTCTTCCTGAAAACATCCCAGATCGTCCATGGAATCTTCTCTGAGGTAATTTCAGTTCTATGTATCTGACCAGCAGGTTGTATATGAAGAGATGATTGTATATGGACGAGTGTTATTTTCATAGATGCTTTATGAATGTTATCAGTGAATATATTCAGAGTAATATTGGTCATACATCTTCCATATGTTCTGTCTGATCTCCTGGTTGGGCTGAGAATGAAGCTCTGCTGTGAGAGAAGTTGTAGATCTGTCCAGTACATTGTACAGCACTGTCCTCTGTATACAGCAGTGGTGACTAGTAGCTGTATACAGAGGTTAGGATAGGGAAGGCTATATATGAAACAAGTGTATACTCCCAGTGTGTAATTCTGTCTCCATTTACTTACGCAGCTGATTAAAAAAGAGAAGATCGGACGAAAGAGGGAGAAAATTATCGAGTTTAGGAGAGCGCCTCTAATAACAGTGCTGGCTGTAATATCAAGGCAGCAGGATTCATTTCTGGCGGAGGAACTCCTATGGATAGATTACAACCCTCTAATGGATGAATTCATGCCTAGAAGGTAAGGGATCATGGGAATTATATATCCTTCCATATGTCCACTAAACTGATTACATTACCATAGAAAACCTCACTAATTTTGCAGTAATGCATCATATGGTATATTGCCACAAGTCTTATCTACTATAAATCTCAATATACTTTGTGTTATAACAGCCCCCTCCCCCATAATGAGCTGTGTAATATGTGGTGCTGTCTAAATAAAGGCTGATAATAATAATATGAACTATAATGTAGTAAGAATTATAACTTATAATATAGAGAAATTGTTCCAACAATGATTCTCCGCTAAATCTTATTCTCTGTCTTCTTCATTTCTTGCAGGATGTGGCCGGTGTCCAAAATCAAGATGGCCACAAAACAGCTTCACCAATTATATCAAATTGTGTCTGTGGAAACTGAAGGAGAACATTTATTTCATGTTCATTCCCCAAAAGAAGAACGTGACAAAACCTTCCTTCAGTGGGAATATATAATCCATCACATCAACCAGCAGGAACCTGTGAGTCACGATTTTATCCACTGAATTACTGGGGTTTTGTAGGTTTAGTGATGGAAAAGGAGAAATTGATGGCACAGAACAAAGAGACTTGTATTAGGACGTTCTGGTGAAGTCTAATGGAGATTGAAGGCCTTCTCCTGTATCTTTGACATAATGTTTCCTGCAGCTCAGCCGCTCATGCTTTATTAGGGTATGTTCACACGTACACGTCCGTAACGGCTGAAATCACAGAGCTGTTTTCAGGAGAAAACAGCTCCGCAATTTCAGACGTAATGGCAAGTGCAGGCGCTTTTCGCGGACGTAATTGGAGCTGTTTTTCCATTGTGTCAATGGAAAATGTCTCCAATTACATCTCAAGAAGTGACAGGCACTTCTTTGACGCGGGCGTCTTTTTTACACGCCGTCTTTTGACAGCGGCGCGAGTAAATAAAATGACCGTCGGCACAGAACATCGTAAAACCCATTCAAATGAATGGGCAGATGTGTGCCGATGCTTTGGAACCGTATTTTCGGACGTAATTCGGGGCTAAAACGCCCGATTAACGTCCGTAAATAGGGTGTGTGAACCCAGCCTTAATAATAATAGTAATAGTAATAACCTTCATTTCTACAGCAGGTATAATATATTCCACGGGACAAATGAGCGGCCCCTGCCCGTTAGCGCTTACAATCTAGAGATGCCGGATTGTGGGGTTCCTTGTATGTCACAAATAGGAACTAACGTCTTTATTCATTGTCTTTCACAGTTTCATCTTGATGACATATTATCTGCAGATACAAGGTATGTTATTTATTTCACTCTCATCATTTTATTTTATGTCTTTTTTATGTTTTGTGCTGGGACATGTAGACCCCACAGGTTATATTAATAAATGAGGCCCTAGAGGCTGAGTCAGGACAAGGTACCATTTTTTTAATTAAAACATAGTATAAATTTAAACCCCAAGTATGAGAAATAGGGTAACATAAAATTCAGTAAAAGAAAGGACTGTGTCTCCAGAAGTTGTTCTATAACATACAATAATTCACATATCTTTTCATTTTTCCTTTTTTGCACTTCACAGGTCAATGGATTGGAAATTCAATGAAAAGATCCGTAATATCGATCCTGAATGCTGGATACAAGAGGAGAATATAAAGAGAAGTAAGTCGTCTTTTATAGTGTGTATGGTGTCTGTACATCAAGCTCTTATAGAAAGTGTGACTGCAGTTATTCCGTCTTCTCCTGGATAAGACGCTGCTTCCTATGTGAATGTCATGTGAACAGAAGGTGCTACAAGAGGAAGTAATATGCAGGAGTTTAGTATCGGAACCTGATTACTTTACACAACCCGGGTAATAGAGGGTGTTACTGATTAAGGGGTCCCCCTCTATTATGTCCATATGCCCTAATAAATCTTAAATGTGCATCGCTGAATACGCCGTTCTCTTCAGAAGAATACACAGGGGGTCTAAATCTAATTTAGAGGAAAAATACAATGCTGCCGCTCATGGAAACCAATCATATCTCTGCTTTCATATTTTAACCTTCAATAGTACAATGGAAACTTAAATTTGATTGGTCGCCATAAACAAAGTCAGCTGTTCCTACCTACAATTGTTTATATACATTATTCCTGTATCCTTCTGGGCGGCCCACAATATTTACTAGAATATTACTGGAGCTCGTCCTCACTCAGCGATAGTGATGTACACCGCACCCCACCATACACGTAACCTGTGTGTACAAAAATTCCAGGATTTAGGCATGATGAGGTTAAAAATGCAATAGGCACTCAAAACCACAGCATTCACAAACAGTTGTGTAAATGGGTATCATAACTATCCATTCACTGCACAAAAAATTAACCAACACTGCAAAGTGTGAACGAGGCATAGTTTATATATTGTAGGTATATAAAGGTATTGCAGGTACTTTGTGTTGCGGCTTTATAATTGTGTTATTTTGTTTTAGGGGGCTGGCTAAGAATGAGTGATGATGTCAGATATTGGTGGAAAGTTGCTAAATCTAAAATCTCTGGAAAGAAAGTCACTCAAGAAAAAAGTAGAGAGAGCAAAGAAAGACCAGAAAACATTAAAGAACCCTCCTCTTCTTCATCATCTCAACCAGAGAGCTCAGACCCAGAGCCCACCGTGCAGGATGACCTTACAGAGCTAGTCCTGAAAGAGGTAGAAGATCCTAAGGAAAACATCAACTTATTAAGATCTGAGGAGCAGGACCTGAGAGAGAGGATCATAGAAGTGCAGAATGGACAGATTGTGAGACCACGCTCAAATCTCGGGTTAACATATGACAATGATTATACAACAACTTGGAGACTATCTGGCTGGTGGGAAATGATCAGCCTATAATTCTGCTTTATCAGAGGGTTACAAAATCAGCCCCTTCCATCCGCTTTCAGGAATCTGTTGGGAGAATTTTCCATTCTTATCAATAAAAATTCAATGATTCATCTGAATAAGTGCTTCTTTTATTCTTGCGGCAAGGAGACAAATGGCAGATCAGCAGTTGTCTGAGCTTCATCACATAAGCACACGTTTATATAGGCTTTAACCACAACCAGGTGACATTTTGCACATGACAGTGAGTATCTTACACAAAATACTAGTCTAATGCAGTTTTGCTTCATATAGCATATTTTGACACTAACAACTGAAACTGGGATAAAGTTGAACTTCCTTAAAGTCCATCTGTCTCTATTGAGAAATCCAACTGCCCCAAACTTGAAAGCAAAGCATATTTAACACTTTATCAGAAAAATCATTTCCTGAGAAGTTCTGCATAGCTCAGTGTATATTTCATTTCATTGCATCAAATAAGCATACATTTTAAATAAAACTTTCCTAACAGAATCTCAAAAAACCTAATGTTTACAATTCAAAAGTGCAAAGCAGGAAAAACAATCAAAAGTTTTTTGCAAATATCAGAACTTCCCGCACCGACCCGCACCATGTGTGCAAAAAGTAACATCTTTAAAAAAGGGTTTAATGAAAGAGAAATAGCAGTACAAACAGCTATTATTTCTATATTCTCTCTATCAATAAAACATAACCTCGTCTCAAAGAAGTGTTTTGTGTGCTTTTCTAACAAAGGATTTGACCAATCCATCTCAAACAAGTAGTTAACTTTGGAATATTCAATGGGTTATCGAGAGACGGATAGTTGTACAAGATGTTAGGGCTTGCAGGGAGATTTGATCCACTTATTGTGGAATTGTCCAAAGTTAAGAAGATACTGGAACAGGGTTATAGAAGTTTTGAATAGAATTTATAACGTTGAGATAGATTGCAGTCCAATTACATGTATACTTTGATGTAGTCTTGGGACAACTCTAAATAATTCCCCAAAAAGATCTCTAGGGTGTAGTTTATATATTGCTAGAAAAATGATACTGAAACAATGGATCTCTAATGAGCCCCAGAATGGAAGGTAGCGGTCCTGAGATACATCCATCTTAAAGGTATTACATGTAAAAACATGAAGGCAACTAGAAAATGTTCTCAGCAATGGGGAAGATGGTGTAATGAGGTATCCCCAGATGTTAAAAAAAACTGTTTGGTTGAAAGCAGGAAAATAAAATAATAATAAAAAAATATATATATTTATTTATTTTTTTGCTCTCTTTTTATCGTGGGGGGGGGGGGGGGGAATGCGATTTTTTTCAGTGCGAAGCAATTTTATAGATGAAAATTATTGAAAGAATTTTGTATTTGAAAGAAGAAAATGTAAAAATGTAAAAAAAAATAACTTTTGGAATAAACAAAGTCTGTGTAGTTAAAATTTGCAATAGCACCCTAAACGCAGGAAAATAAAAAATAAAGCAGGTCCACATGTCGGTATAGGCAGTCAATACAAATATATGATTTGCGCAGCTCATGCTTATTTGAGATTTCAGACAAGGATTGAGAATGTTAGAAGACTTGCTGCTTTAGTCTATTTTAAGGGTATGACCAGACGTGGCGTCTTTCTACAGACACTGTCCGCATCAATGCCGCACATAATCTGCGTTGCAGATTTTGTTGCGGCTTTGCCTAAAATGTGCATAAGGGCTTGTTTACACGAACGTATATTACGTCCGTGCAACGCGCGTGATTTTCACGCGTGTTGTACAGACCTATGTTAGTCTATGGGGCAGTGCAGACAGTCCGTGAGTTTTGCGCAGCGTGAGTCCGCTGCAAAAAACGTACGACTTGTCCTATATTTGTGCGTTGTTCGCGCATCACGCACCCATTGATGTAAATGGGTGCGTGAAAACCACGCATGTCACACAGAAGCACTTCCGTGGGACAAGCGTGATTTGCGTAACAGCGGTAAAAAGTATGAATGAAAACAGAAAAGCACCACGTGCTTTTCTGTTTACAAACATCCAAACGGAGTGTCATAATGATGGCGGCTGCGCGAAAAGCACGCAGCGGCACATCAGATGGTTATGACACACGGAGCTGTTAAGTGCCGTTTGCGCACGCAAAATGCCACGTTATTTGCGTGCGCAAAACGCACATGCTCGTGTAAACCAGGCCTTAAATTGATGCGGATTAGCCGTTGCGTATTCAGGTGAAGAGTACTTCCCTTCTCTCTATGTAAAGGATCGGCTAGACATAGCTTCTGTGTCGACGCCCGTTTTTACTCACTCTGCACCTGCTCCTAAGTCTGGTCGAGTGACCCCTTCTTCCACCAATCAGCCTGGGAGGCTGAGGAGTGGGAGAGCCTATCACAGCCTGGCCAGACGGAGCTAGCTCCCGCCCTCTGTCCATTTATACCATCACTTCCTGCTCCTCCTTTGCCTGTGATTCTTTTCAGTCTGTTTCCTGGCCTTGCTGCTGCTGCTTACTACTTGTCTTCTGCTTCATATTGACCCTGGCTTGACTGACTATTCTCCTGCTCTGCGTTTTGTATCTCGTCCTCTCCTGGTTTGACTCGGCTCGTTCACTATTCTCCTGCTCTGCGTTTTGTACCTTGTCCACTGCTGGTTTAACTCGGCTCGTTCACTATTCTTGTTGCTCACGGGGTTGCTGTGGGCAACAGCCCCATTTCGCTTAGCTTCTGTGTACCCTTGTCTGTTTGTCTGTCGTGCACTTAGTGAGCGTGGGGACCGTCGCCCAGTTGTGCGCCGTCGCTTAGGACGGGCCGTTGCAAGTAGGCGGGGACTGAGTGGCTGGTAGATTAGGGCTCACCTGTCTGTCTCCTTACCCCGCCATTACATAATAACAGGCCCATAAACCTTTTCTACCCTGGTCCCTGTCACTACTATGGACCCCCTTGAGACCCTGGCTCAGCAAATGCAGGGCCTCTCCCTACAGGTCCAAGCCCTGGCTCAGAGCGGCAACCAGCAAGATGCTACCCTGGTAGTGCCCCCCACCTCACCTCTTGAACCCCACCTCAAGTTGCCTGACCGGTTCTCAGGGGACCGGAAGACTTTTTTCTCCTTTCGGGAGAGTTGTAGGCTCTATTTCCGTCTAAAGCCCCACTACTCAGGTTCCGAGAGCCAGTGAGTGGGTATAATTATGTCCCGGCTCCAGGACGGGCCCCAAGAATGGGCCTTCTCCTTGGCTCCCAACGCCCCTGAACTTTCCTCTGTTGACCTTTTTTTTCTGCTCTCGGGCTCATATATGACGAGACTGACAAGACTGCCTTTGCCGAGAGTCAGCTGGTGACCTTACGTCAGGGGTAAGAGACCCGTTGAGGAGTACTGTTCAGACTTTAGGAAGTGGTGTGTAGCTTCTCGGTGGAATGACCCTGCCTTGAGGTGCCAGTTTAGATTGGGTCTGTCGAACGCCCTGAAGGACCTGTTAGTTAGCTACCCCTCTTCTGACTCTCTAGATCAGGTTATGGCTTTAGCGGTACGACTTGACCGACGTTTCAGGGAACGACGACTTGAAAGTTTTTGTGCCTTCTCCTCTGGCTCCCCCATGATGGCTCCCGAAGTTCCGTTGCTTCGTTCTTCCACGGAAAACTCGGATGAACCAATGCAACTCGGGGCCTCCGTGTCTCCCCAACAACGTAGAGACTTCCGGAGGAAGAATGGTCTCTGCTTCTACTGTGGGGAGAACAAGCATCAAGTGAATAACTGTCCTAGGCGTAAGAATAAGCAGCCAGAAGAACTTCCGCGCCTAAGTGATCATCGGGGAGGTCACTTGGGCGCACAGGTATTTCCCGTAAATATGAAACCTAATAAGATCTTGCTTCCCTTTCAGGTCTCTTTTGGTGGTAGGTCTGCTACCGGCAGTGCCTTCGTGGATTCAGGGTCTTCTGCTAATATTATGTCTGTGGAATTTGCTATATCTCTAGCTATGCCATTGATTGATTTGCCTAAACCTGTCCCAGTAGTGGGTATCGACTCCACTCCTCTTGCTAATGGTTATTTTATACAGCATACCCCTGTTTTTGTATTCCTTGTTGGCTCCATGCATTTGGAGCAGTGCTCTGTACTGGTTATGCAGGGTATATCGTCCGATTTGGCATTAGGCCTTCCCTGGTTGCAGTTGCATAATCCCACGTTTAACTGGAATACTGGGGATCTTACCAAATGGGGTAATGAATGAATGACGTCACGTTTTTCTGTTAATTTTATTTCTCTCCCTGAGGAGGTGAACACTCTACCTGAGTTTATTCAGGATTTCGCTGATGTTTTTTCTAAAAAGGCCTTTGAAGCGTTACCTCCTCATAGAGAATACGATTGCGCAATCGATTTGGTGCCAGGAGCTAAGCTCCCTAAGGGTAGGATATTTAATCTCTCTTGTCCCGAACGTGAAGCCATGAGAGAATATATCCAGGAATGCCTGGCCAAGGGTTACATTCGCCCCTCTACTTCGCCGGTAGGTGCTGGCTTCTTCTTCGTAGGGAAGAAGGATGGTGGTCTTAGGCCGTGCATTGATTACCGAAACTTGAATAAGGTCACTGTAAGGAACCAGTATCCCCTTCCTTTGATTCCTGATCTCTTCAATCAGGTTCAGGGGGCCCAATGGTTCTCTAAGTTTGATCTACGGGGGGCTTATAACCTTATCCGCATCAAAGAGGGGGATGAGTGGAAGACTGTGTTTAACACGCCCGAAGGTCATTTCGAATACCTCGTCATGCCCTTTTGGTTGTGTAATGCTCCCGCGGTCTTCCAGAATTTCATAAATTAGATTTTAAGAGACTACCTTGGGGTATTTCTTGTAGTGTACCTTGATGACATCCTAGTGTTTTCCAAGGACTGGTCCTCCCACATTGAGCATGTCAGGAAGGTGCTCCAGGCCCTTCGGGAAAACAAACTGTTTGCTAAAACCGAAAAATGTGTGTTTGGGGTGCAGGAGATACCATTTTTGGGTCAAATCCTCACTCCTCATGAATCCCGCATGGACCCTGCCAAGGTTCAGGCTGTGGCGGAATGGGTCCAACCTGCCTCCCTGAAGGCGTTACAGTGCTTCCTGGGGTTTGCTAATTATTACATGAGATTTATTGCTAACTTCTCGGTCATCGCTAAGCCTCTTACGGATCTCACTCGCAAAGGTGCTGATCTCCTCCATTGGCCTCCAGAGGCGGTCCAGGCTTTTGAGATCCTTAAGAAATGCTTTATCTCGGCCCCAGTGCTGATTCAGCCTAACCAAATGGAGCCATTTATCGTGGAGGTTGACGCGTCCGAGGTGGGAGTGGGTGCTGTTTTGTCCCAGGGTACCAGGTCCCTCATCCATCTCCGTCCCTGTGCCTACTTCTCCAGGAAGTTCTCACCCACTGAGAGTAACTACGACATTGGCAACCGCGAACTCTTAGCCATTAAATGGGCATTTGAAGAGTGGTGCCACTTCCTGGAGGGGGCTAGTCACCAGGTTACGGTCCTTACCGACCACAAGAATCTAGTTTTCTTAGAATCTGCTTGGAGGCTAAACCCGAGACAAGCTCGATGGGCGTTATTTTTTACTAGATTCAACTTTTTGGTCACCTATAGGGCTGGGTCTAAAAATATTAAGGCTGATGCACTGTCGCGTAGCTTCATGGCCAGCCCTCCTTCGGAGGAAGATCCTGCTTGTGTTTTGCCCCCAGGTATAATCATTTCCTCTGTTGATTCTGTCTTAGTCTCCGAAATTGCGGCTGATCAAGGTTCAGCTCCCGGGAACCTTCCTGAGAACAAGCTGTTTGTTCCTCTGCAATTCTGGCTAAGGGTACTCAGGGAACATCATGACTCTGCACTATCTGGCCATCCAGGCATCCTGGGCACCAAGCACCTCATTGCCAGAGACTATTGGTGGCCTAGGTTGCTTAAAGACGTTAAGGCCTACGTCGCCGCTTGTGAAATTTGTGCTAGGTCCAAGACTCCCAGGTCCCGACCAGCGGGCTTACTATGTTCTTTGCCCATTCCCCAGAGACCTTGGACCCATATCTCCATGGATTTTTTTTCCGATCTGCCTCCATCTCAAGGCAAGTCGGTGGTATGGGTGGTAGTGGACCGCTTCAGTAAGATGTGCCACTTTGTGCCCCTCAAGAAACTACCCAATGCTAAGACGTTAGCTACCTTTTTTATCAAACACTTCCTGCGTCTCCATGGGGTTCCTGTCAATATTGTCTCTGACAGAGGGGTACAATTTGTTTCATTGATTTGGAGAGCCTTCTGTAAAAAGTTGGAGATTGATCTGTCCTTCTCCTCGGCCTTCCATCCTGAAACTAATGGCCAAACGGAGAGGACTAATCAGTCTCTAGAACAATATTTAAGGTGTTTTATCTCTGACTGTCAATATGATTGGGTCTCCTTCATTTCCCTCGCTGAATTTTCCCTTAATAACTGGGTCAGTAACTCGTCAGGGGTCTCCCACTTTTTCTGTATTTTTGGGTTCAATCCACGGTTCCCCTCCGTTTCACCTGGTGGTTCCAACAATCCTGAGGTAGATGTCGTTCATCGTGAACGGTGCACAGTCTGGGCCCAGGTTCAGAAGAACCTAGAGGTGTCCCAGAGCATACAAAAGACCCAGGTAGATAGAAGACGTTCTGCTAACCCCTTGTTTGCAGTCGGGGATCTGGTGTGGCTGTCTTCAAGAAATTTGCGCCTTAAAGTCCCGTCCAAAAAATTTGCTCCCAGGTATATAGGGCCGTACAAGGTCATTGAAGTACTTAACCCTGTCTCCTTCCGACTGGAGTTACCCCCGTCTTTTCGAATACGCAACGTCTTTCATGCCTCCCTCCTGAAACGCTGCTCCCCATCCTTGGCTCCCGCGAGGAAACCTCCGGTCCCTGTTCTCACCCCTGAAGGGGTAGAATTCGAGGTGGCCAAGATTGTGGACAGAAGGATGGTCCAAGACTCTTTCCAGTACCTGGTCCATTGGAGAGGATACGGGCCTGAGGAGAGGAATTGGGTACCCGCCCGGGATGTTCACGCTGCAGTATTGCTCAGGAGGTTCCATCTTCGGTTCCCCTATAAGCCAGGTCCACCTAGTAAGGGTCCAGTGGCCCCTCATAATAGGGGGTTACTGTAAAGGATCGGCCAGACACAGCTTCTGTGTCGACGCCCGTGGTTACTCACTCTGCACCTGCTCCTAAGTCTGGTCGAGTGACCCCCTTCGTCCACCAATCAGCCTGGGAGGATGAGGAGTGGGAGAGCCTATCACAGCCTGGCCAGACGGAGCTGGCTCCCACCCTCTGTCTATTTATACCCTCAATTCCTGCTCCTCCTTTGCCTGTGATTCTTTTCAGTCTGTTTCCTGGCCTTGCTGCTGCTGCTTACTGTAATGTCCGTGGCTGCGGGCTGTCAGCTCCAGCCTCCCGCTGACAGCCGCACCCACGAGTCGGCAAGCGCTGGCCCCAGCCTCCTCCTCAGGAGACGCCAGCGCTTGCATCCACTCACCTCCGCCGGAGCCCGCAAGACATCTTGAACGACCTTTGACCCGTGAGTACCCTGGGCTATAAGAGGGGTCCAGCCCCCTAGTTCGATGCCTGAGCGTTGTTAGTTTTCCCAGTCTGTCTTGCAAATGGTCCCTTAGTGTTTCCCGTTCCTGTTGTTACCCGTACCTTGTTCCCCGTTCCTGTTTCCCGTGCTTTGCCCTAGTGTCTAGCCGTGCCACGTCCTGTGTCATCTGCCACGTCCGGAGGAATCCGCTACTTTCTGTGTCATCTGCCACGTCCGGAGGAATCTGCCACGTCCTGTGTCATCTGCCACGTCCGGAGGAATCCGCCACGTCCTGTGTCATCTGCCACGTCCGGAGGAATCCGCCACGTCCGGAGGAATCCACCACGTCCTGTGTTATCTGCCACATCCGGAGGAATCCGCCACATCTGGCGCAACTTGCGGCTCCTGTGTCATCCACCACGTTTGGCGCCATCTGCTGCACCCATCTCATCTGTGCCAGAACTGCGGCCACAATCTGGACTAATCAGGTACCCTTGTGTGGGACATTGTATTTCTGGGGTGTCCTGTTGTTTGGCCAGCTGCCTCCCCGCTGCGGCGGTACGGCCTAGTGGGTCCACTAACCTGCTTCGTGACACTTACTACTTGTCTTCTGTTTCATATTGACCATGGCTTGACTGACTATTCTCCTGCTCTGCGTTTTGTACCTCGTCCTCTCCTGGTTTGACTCGGCTCGTTCACTATTCTCCTGCTCTGCGTTTTGTACCTTGTCCACTCCTGGTTTTACTCGGCTCGTTCGCTATTCTTGTTGCTCACGGGGTTGCCGTTGGCAACAGCCCCATTTCCCTTAGCTTCTGTGTACCCTTGTCTGTTTGTCTGTCATGCACTTAGTGAGCGTGGGGACCGTCGCCCAGTTGTGTGCCGTCGCTTAGGACAGGCTGTTGCAAGTAGGCGGGGACTGAGTGGCAGGTAGATTAGGGCTCACCTGTCTGTCTCCTTACCCTGCCATTACACTCTATCAGTGCAGGATAAAGAGAAGGGGCAGCCCTTTCCCTAGTAAAAGTAAAAGAAATTCATACTTACCCGGACGTTGTCTTGGTGACGCGTCCCTTTTTCAACATCCAGCCCGACCTTCCTGGATGACGTGGCAGTCCATGTGACTGCTGCAGCCTGGGATTGGCCTGTGATTGGCCTATGATTGGCTGCAGGGAGTTCTGGGTAAGTATGAACTTCTATTTTTTTTTACACGTTGATCTATATTGTGATCGGTAGTCACTGTCCAGGGTGCTGAAACAGTTACTGCCGATCGTTAAACTTTTTCAGCACCCTGGACAGTGACTATCTCCTGACGTCGCCTAGCAACGCACACACGTAGTCACCCGTAATTACGGGAGCCCCATAGACTTCTATGGGCCTGCCCGTACCGTAATAACGGCCCGTGATTACGGGCGTTTTTACTTTCTTGTGCATAGGGCCTCAGTCTGGCTATAGACCTAGAAATACATAGGTCCAGCCAGAATGAAGAAATATCATGTTGGTAAAACCAATACGCTACGCAACACACATAACATCTGCGGAATTCATTGCGGAATTTAGAATCTCCATTGAAGTCAATGGAGAAATTCCGCAATGAGTCCGCAACAAGTCCACTACACATCCGCAACAGCCAGTGTATGCTGCGGACACCAAATTCCGCACCGCAGCCTATGGTCCGTAGCGGAGTTTTCCTCAACGTGTGCACAAACCTAACTAAAAAGCTGTGGAAAGCAATGGAGAAAATGTCCGCTGCGGATTTCCGCAGCAGACTGCCCGCAGCGGAATTCCAGAGCAATTCCGCCACATCTGGTCACATGCCCTCAAAGCATGTTGTACTTTAAGGATCTCCATTGTTCATAATGAGGACATGTCTTCCCAACGTGAGTCTGTTTCCTCCATACCTGTTTCCCTCTAAAAAGGGAAAAGAAAAACACCGACCTCCAATGGTGTAATAACGCAATGGTAAAAACTAAGAGTTAATTATACTCACAAACATACACAATAAACGAGTATGTAGATAAAAGTAATATAGAGAAACACCGAGGTCCAGCATGTGACCCGACTCGAGTTTCACCACACAGCTTTTTCCAGGGTATGTTTCCATATCATAATCCCCTTCTTTACGTTTAAGTAAATTGACATGCTGCGAAGTAAAAAAAAACTGCACTGCAGGGATGTAGCAAGTCATGAATGAGTAAGGATGCACGTCTGAGCTCCTCTGGTATCCAGCACTAAAGCAGGTTTTTGGCTGCCTATATCCAACATGGGAAGCACAAAAAAAGGCAAGTCAAGACCCCCATCACCTCCACAGGACACACAGGGGGACATTCAGTCCTATTTCCACCGGCACGAGCCGCTGGAACTTCCAGCTCCATACTCACCCCAAGATGGCCGACTGAGCCGCTCCTCCATGGAGGAATGCCTGATGAGGGCTTCCCCTCCCAGCCTTACACTCTCTGGGGTTGCGTAGTGCTCTGCGGTGACTGCGAAATCGGTCACCAGGAGCGGTCACAATGCCACGCGCTCCAGACCGGAAATGACGCCATCTTTCCATAACGGGTGTGGTCCACGCACCATGCAGACACAAGGTGTGCCATGCGCATCACAGGAAAGACAGCGGGAGCTCAGGGAGTTAAATGCATGGCTTAAGTCTTGGTGTAGAGGAGAAGGATTTGGGTTCCTAGAGCACTGGGCTGACTTTTCATTGGGGTACAAACTGTATTCTGCAGATGATTTGCACCTAAATGGAACGGGGTCTGCTGTGCTGGGGGAGAGAATTCTAGCTGGGGTGGCGGAGTATTTAAACTAGGGCTGAGGAGGGAGGTCAATGTAGAAAAAAAGGGGTAGCCAGGTTAGAGAGGGGTCAGACTATATTGGTGGGGGGAGAAACAGAATGTGGGGAGAGGACTAGACAACAAGATAAGGAGATCCTTTCATTACAAAACATCAGTGTAAATAAAAAGGCCCAATTAACCCCTTAATGACCGGGCCATTTTGCACGTTAATGACCAAGGATTATTTTTTGTTTTTTCACGGTCGCATTCCAAGAGTCGTAACTCTTTTTTTATTCCGTCGACATAGCCGTATAAGGGCTTGTTTTTTCCGGGACGAGTTGTATTTTGTAATTGTACCATTTTTAGATGCTTATAACATATTGATTAACTTTTATTAACTTTATTTTAGGAGAGAATTGAAAATAAGCAGCTATTCCAGCATTAATTTTCACGTTATAAATTTACGCCGTTTACTATGCAGCGTAAATAACATGTTCACTTTATTCTATGGGTCGGCACGATTACAGGGATACCAAATGTGTAAAGGTTTTATATGTTTTTTCTATGTTTGCACAATAAAAACCCTTTTAGAAAAAAATTACTTGTTTTTGCATCGCCGCGTTCCAAGAGGCGTAATTTTTTTATTTTTCCGTCGATGTGGCCGTACGTGGGCTTGATTTTTGCGGGACAATGTGTAGTTTTCATTAGTACTATTTTGGGGTACATAGGACTTATAGATGAACTTTTATTTTATTTTTTATGGGGGGAATGGGAGAAAAGAGAGAATTTTGCCGTTGTTTTTTGCGTTTTCTTTGGACGCCGTTCATCCGGCGGTTTAATTAATGTGTTCATTTTATTGGTCAAGTTGTTACGATCGCGGGGATACCATATATGTGCATGTGTGATTTGTTTTGACCGTTTTATTAAATAAAACCACTTTTTGGGGCAAAAAAGTAGTTTTATTTGACTTTGACTGTAATTTTTTTTATTTTTTTTTTCACAAACTTTATTTAACGGTTTTACTTTTTTTTTTTTAGTCCCACCAGGGGACTTCACTATGCGATATGCCGATCGCATATATAATGCTTTGGTATACTTCGTATACCAAAGCATTATTGCCTGTCAGTGTAAAACTGACAGGCAACCTATTAGGTCATGCCTCTGGCATCGCCTAACAGGCAGATGCTGAAGACAGACCTGGGGGTCTTTGTTAGACCCCCGGCTGTCATGGAAACCCGACGGCGACCCGCGATTTGTTTGCGGGGGCGCCGATCGGGAGACAGAGGGAATTCCCCCCTCTGTCAAACACATTAAATGCCGCTGTCACTATTGACAGCGGCATTTAATGGGTTAAACTGCCGGAATCGGCGCGTGCTTCGATTCCGGCAGTTGCAGCAGGAGCCAGGCTGTGTATAACAGCCGTGCTCCTGCCGCTGATCGCATGGGTAAACTGTCAGTACCCGCGCGATCACAGGACGGATATATCCGTCCTCCTGCGCGAACTAGCAGCTGCTGAGGACGGATATATCCGTCCTTCGGCGTTAAGGGGTTAATGTCAAATCACATTTCTGATAATAAAAGTGAAAAACTGACAGGCAAGTTAAAGTGTATGTTCACAAATGCCAGAAGTCTAGCAATCAAAATGGGGGAGCTGGAGGCCTTGATACTGGAAGAAAATATATATATAGTTGGTGTTGCTGAAACATGGCTGGACTCTTCACATGACTGGGCTGTAAATCTACAGGGTTTTACACTTTTTCGGAAAGACAGGACAAATAGGAAAGGTGGTGGTGTATGTCTGTATGTGAGAAATGATATGAAGGCGAGTCTGAAAGAGACAATAGTGGGTGAATACTGTGAGGAGGTTGAAACCTTGTGGGTGGAACTAGAAAGGGAGGTAAACACTGAAAAAATTACTTTTGGTGTAATCTATAGACCCCCCAATATAACTGAGGAGATGGAAGTTCAGCTATATAAACAGATGGAGCGAGCTGCACAGGCGGGTACTGTAGTGATAATGGGAGATTTTAATTTCCGGGATATTAATTGGTGTCATGGTTCAGCTTGAACTGCAAAGGGGAGACATTTCCTCAACCTGTTGCAGGAATATTTTATGGGCCAGTTTGTGCAAGACCCGACTAGAGGTGAAGCTCTGTTGGATCTGGTCATTTCTAATAATGCAGATCTTGTTGGGAATGTCAATGTTCGTGAAAACCTCGGTAAAAGTGATCATAATATAGTTACATTTTACCTATACTGTAAAAAACAAACGCAGGCTGGGAGGTAAAAACATTTAATTTTAAGAAAGCCAATTTCCCCAGGATGAGGGCTGCAATTCAGGATATGGACTGGGAAGAACTAATGTCAAATAATGGAACAAATGATAAATGGGAGATTTTCAAATCTACTTTGAGTTATTATAGTGCAAAATTTATTCCTATAGGTAACAAGTATAAACGACTCAAATTAAACCCCACATGGCTTACACCTTCTGTGAAAGGGGCAATACATGACAAAAAAAGGGCATTTAAAAAATACAAATCTGAGGGTACAGCTGTAGCCTTTGTAAAATATAAAGAGCTTAATAAAATCTGTAAAAATGTAATAAAATTAGCAAAAATACAAAATGAAAGGCAGGTGGCCAAGGATAGTAAAACAAATCCCAAAAAATTCTTCAAGTATATAAATGCTAAAAAGCCAAGGTCTGAACATGTAGGACCCCTAGATAATGGTAATGGGGAGTTGATCACAGGGGATCAAGAGAAGGCAGAGTTACTAAATGGGTTCTTTAGCTCTGTATATACAACAGAAGAAAGAGCAGCTGATGTAGCCGGTGCCAGTGCTGTTAATATATCAGTTGATATACTGAATTGGATGAATGTAGATATGGTCCAAGCTAAATTAAATAAAATAAATGTGCACAAGGCCCCGGGACCAGATGGGTTACACTCTAGAATTCTTAAAGAGCTTAGTTCAGTTATTTCTGTCCCCCTTTTCATAATATTTAGAGAATCTCTAGTGACTGGTATAGTGCCAAGGGACTGGCGCAGCGCAAATGTGGTGCCTATTTTCAAAAAGGGCTCTAGGTCTTCCCCGGGTAATTATAGACCAGTAAGCTTAACATCCATCGTGGGGAAAATGTTTGAGGGGCTATTGAGGGACTATATACAGGATTATGTGACAATAAATAGTATTATAAGTGACAGCCAGCACGGTTTTACTAAGGACAGAAGTTGTCAAACTAACCTAATCTGTTTTTATGAAGAGGTGAGCAGAAGTCTAGACAGAGGGGCCGCTGTGGATTTAGTGTTTTTGGACTTTGCAAAGGCATTTGACACTGTCCCCCATAGACGCCTAATGGGTAAATTAAGGACTATAGGTTTAGAAAATATAGTTTGTAATTGGATTGGGAATTGGCTCAAGGACCGTATCCAGAGAGTTGTGGTCAATGATTCCTACTCTGAATGGTCCCTGGTAATAAGTGGTGTACCCCAGGGTTCAGTGCTGGGACCACTATTATTCAACTTATTTATTAATGATATAGAAGATGGGATTAATAGCACTATTTCTATTTTTGCAGATGACACCAAGCTATGTAATATAGTTCAGTCTATGGAAGATGTTCATGAATTGCAGGCAGATTTAAACAAACTAAGTGTTTGGGCGTCCACTTGGCAGATGAAGTTTAGTAGATAAATGTAAAGTTATGCATCTGGGTACCAACAACCTGCATGCATCATATGTCCTAGGGGGAGCTACACTGGCGGATTCACTTGTTGAGAAGGATCTGGGTGTTCTTGTAAATCATAAACTCAATAACAGCATGCAGTGTCAATCAGCTGCTTCAAAGGCCAGCAGGATATTGTCGTGTATTAAAAGAGGCATGGACTCGCGGGACAGGGATGTAATATTGCCACTTTACAAAGCATTAGTGAGGCCTCATCTAGAATATGCAGTTCAGTCCTGGGCTCCAGTTCATAGAAAGGATGCCCTGGAGTTGGAAAAAATACAAAGAAGAGCAACGAAACTATTAGGGGCATGGAGAATTTAAGTTATGAGGAAAGATTGAAAGAATTAAACCTATTTAGCCTAGAAAAAAGACGACTAAGGGGGGACATGATTAACTTATATAAATATATTAATGGCACATACAAAAAATATGGTGAAATCCTGTTCCTTGTAAAACCCCCTCAAAAAACAAGGGGGCACTCCCTCCGTCTGGAGAAAAAAAGGTTCAAGCTGCAGAGGCGACAAGGCTTCTTTACCGTGAGAACTGTGAATCTATGGAATAGCCTACCGCAGGAGCTGGTCACAGCAGGGACAGTAGATGGCTTTAAAAAAGGGTTAGATCATTTCCTAGAACAAAAAAATATTAGCTCCTATGTGTAGAAATTTTTCCTTCCCTTTTCCCGTCCCTTGGTTGAACTTGATGGACATGTGTCTTTTTTCAGCCGTACTAACTATGTAACTATGTAACTATGTAAGGTGGAGGAGCCCGAGCCAGTGACCATTGGGAGACTCTGAACCCTGTCTGGGACTGCTGACTGCTGTGCAAGTTCCGCTGCAGCTGGGTGTTTCTACATTTCAGTCCAGCCTTCAATTGCGGACCCCTCCAGTGACACAAGTGCCTGGCTCGTGCGACCGATCACCGGACAGCCTTTCCATCATTGCTGCAGGGCAGGGAGGAGAAGCAACATCTCCTCCATCACCCCAAGTATGACCACTGGACGTTGGGGTGCATCAGGTGGGAGGTAATGCGGCACGAATTGGGGCTATTTCTCCACCAAGGGCCACTGCTGGTCAAACCCGGGGCTCTATTATAGACCCCCCCCCCCGGCTGATTAAGCCATCTCGTCTTGTGCCAGATGGCATAGCTTCTCCCATGGACCACCTATCAGGGTTCCCAAGCCTACTGACCACACAATCTCCGGTACCTGAGCACCTTCCTGAATCACCCGGTCTCACGGATGGCTTATGCCCTGCAGATCAAATCAGCTAGTCAAGATCACAGGTCAACTCTACCTCCTCAAGTCAGGAGAATAACAGAGCTTCCAAATTGTCGGACATACAGATGTTGTTACGTACTTCTCTGTACAGGGACGACATGGCAGAATATGCCAGATGTATCATAGCTAAATGCACACACAAGAAATCTCCAAATTTCAATCGGACCTATCTGTCCTCTCATGTAGACACCAAGGAACAAACTATGATGGCATCTCTTCAGAGCTAAAAGAGAAAAAGTAGAGATGCACGGCGCCACATAGTGCAGATGACGCAGGGAGGGATGTCTAGATAGATGAGATAAGTAGTATGCTCAACCAAATGGAGTTGTGCTAATTCGGGCACAACCCTGATGTCAGCGGAGAATAAAAGACCAGATAGTAAGCTGCTACCACGGTCCAAACCGGTAACAGGTTTTGTTACCTCAGGATATAGGATTTGAGGTTAATAGGAAAAAAGGGGACCACACCTGGCGCTGCTATACATTACTCATTCAAAATAAAGATGTATAAAATTATGATAATTTATTATATTAAATAACAAGGTTACGCTTTTTGATGTTGGTCGATAAGAATGACAGTGAACACACAACCTTAAATATACTGTGTGTGACATCTCTTCAGAACACTTTTAGAACTCACACTATGCATATTGTGGCCTTACAATCACAATTAGACAATTTAAAAAACCGTAACAGGCTGAATACTCTCCGCATCAGAGGCCTTCCAGAAACTGTAACCACCCAAGATCGTGCTTGAACATTAGTATGTATCTTCAATGGCATCCTGTACTCTCCTCCTTCCACCAAGATTGAACTTGACAGGGCCCATAGAGCCCTCCGTCCTCGGGATCCAGTCCCCAACAAACCGCGAGACATCATTTGTCGAGTGCATCACTACAGGATAAAAGAGGAGATACTTATGAAAGCCAGAGAACATCCTGCAGCTACATTTGATGGTCACTTACTCCAGATTCTCCCGGACCTTTCCAGATACACGTTGACTATGAGAGCAGCTCCCTGCCCTCTCACTAATGTCCTCAAAGACCGCAACTTGCCATTTCGTTGGGGATTCCCCTTCGCTCTAACAGTGCGCCATGATGGACGCTCTTTGACTCTTCGTGTTCCAGGTGACTTGCTATCTCCCACATCTTCAATTGTCTCACTGGATATAGTTTTTCACTTTGAGCCGAGAGCCCAACCAGTTCATCCTCAGACCCCTTCATCACCTACCGGGTTGCCTCAGAGACTGTCAAGGCGACGATATCCCTATGACTTCTGACCTCATGGCCGGAGGTTACCACCTCCTGAGAACCCGCTCAATGTCTGCTTAATGTCTCAACAATGCTTTACTTTCCATTTAATGTTCTGTTTTCTTCAAGTGAAGATAGCTGATTTGAGTTATTGTATTGCATTGCATTTATTAATACTTGAATTGATGAATCTCGGGTTTGCTCGGTGGGGGTCGCTGAGGGTGAGGGCTTGACCCTCTCCTGCGGTGGCCTGGTGGTCGTGCTCGGTCGAGATTTGTTTCCTTTCCTACTGTGTCCACACGTAATTGATCAGAAAACGCTATCAGTATTGTAATTGTAAATTTGGACCCGCTTACTCTACCCTTACGTAATTTGTTACTACGAATAGGAGCTGAGTCACCTTCTACGCCTTCTACGCCTGTCACTTTCCCCATGTAGGTATCAAGCTTCTGGTTTGGGGAATCTCCCAGACCTAGCTGGATATATTTCTTTATACCCAGTTGTCGATAGTGGGGTTCCTACTGTCTTTTTTGTTGTCCTTCTTTAATATCTCCTTGTTACATTCCTTTCACATCATTTTCAAGTCCCCTATTATATGGCAATTGGCGGTTGAACAGATGGGACATCATGGGGCCTTTTTTTTTTTTTTTAAACAGTTTATTTGTTTTATTTTATCCAAAACAGAGCAATATTTGATTCCTAACAAAACATTTTTTAGAATAGTATAACTATTATTGCTTCCTATATAATTTACCCAAATTTCAGTTATTTTTAAAGCCAACTCCCCCCACCCCTTAAACGGAAAGGAGAACATTTAAAAATAAATAAATAAATAAATAAATAAATAAATTCATAAATAAATACCACAAATGTACTTAATCTCTAGGACAAAGTTTCTGTCAGTTTGTTCCAAGGTTTCAATACATGGTTGCCATTTAGATTTGAAATAACTACTTCTAGCCTCCTCAGCATAGTAAACCTTTTCATAAAGTATTGTCTTGTAAATCTGCTTCTTCCATATGAGAAAAAGTGGGGGGTTACCAGATATCCATGTTTTAAGTATTTCTAACCTGCCAAGAACAGTAATTGAAGAGTTAGTATTACCTGTATTTTATTATATATAGTATCAATTCCAGTCATCTAGCAAAATCAAACTTTCATCATAATCTGTATCAAAAGTTGTGATCCCTGAGTAAGTGACACCAATAACTTGGGCATCTCCAAAGTAAGTGAATCAAATCTGCTCCCAAAGAGCCACACTTTGGACAGCTATCAATGGATCTAAATCCCAGGTTAACTAATTTTTTAGGCATGTACCATATAGTGAGAAAATCTATGTGCCATATTATGTGAAACATAATCCAAATTATTGTGAATCGATTCATATTGAGATTCATTAATTGAACCCAAATCACTCATCCACTTATTTTTGTTCGTTAATTCCATATTATTTTTACATCCCAAATTTTAGCATAGTGAAATTACCCTATTACTTAGTTTATTTTATAACATATCCCCAACGGGAAATGGTTTAATTCTAAATTTGTGTTTATCTTTGGTGACATTCCATGCAGGATATAATTGAAGATACGATAACTAGCAATTTTTTGATAATCCAAAATCCATCTGGGGATCCTGGAAGCTCCTCTGGTTGCAATTATCAAATAAATGTGATAATTGCGTTATCCCGTATTTATTCCACAACTGTGAGTCCTTTATTTTAAAAAATTAATATAAATGAAGATTATTCCAAAGAGGTGCAAATTCTAGATATCCACCATAAGAAAGGATACTTTTGGTCTCCTGCCAGACTTTAACATATAATTTTAACAAAGGGTCAGAGAAGTATTGGGAACTATTCAAAGCCCCTAGCTCTAATATTTGAAAAACACTCCAATCCTGACCACCCACCCCCCTCTCAAGCAATATTATTTTGTTGACAGTCAAGTGCTTTCAATACAAAAAGGGTTGCAATTGAGATGCCAAAAAATATTTCGAGAATTCCGGGAGGGCAAAACCCCCTCCTGAACTGGTCGACAAAGTCTATTATATTTAATACAATAAGTTCCTGAATAATTGCTTGGAGAGTTATAAAAATAGTTCTAGGTATCCATAATAGCGCATTATCAAAAGTATGAAGTACCAACAGCAAAATTACCCTTTTAATTAGTGCTATTCGTGACGCATATTGGGGTAATATCATATTCCAGATTCTAACCTTGTGTCATAAAGTAAAAAATAATGGAAGAATATTTAGTGGCACATAATCTGTTATTATCCTTGAAATTCTAATGCGTAAGTATTGAATAGAGTCGACCAGCTGAAGCCTTTAATACATACTTGGAGTAAAAAACCATCAATAATGATTTATCACAGTTGATCTGAACTCCTGAAAACTCGCCAAAGGTCTCATATACTTCAATGACATGAACAATATCAGATGTATCTCTAAGGAATAATAACATGTCATCAGCATATAAGAATATTTTTCTTTAATATCGCCCCTCAAAAAGCCTTTTATACGACTATCTTTTCTTATATTAACAGCCAAGACCTCGATAAGCAGGAGAGACAGAAATTGGGAAATGGGGCACCCCTGTCTAGTGCCTCGAGACAATTTCACCAAATTATCCCCAATGCCAAATGACCGAAGTACCTCCCATAACAAGTCCCATTCCACCGTATCAAACGCTTTACAAGCATCTAGAGACAATAATGCACCCTTTGGAAAACTGATACCGCCATATTGGATATTAGTGAAGGCCTTTCTAAGATTACAGGAGATTGAATTACCAGGAAGGAAACCAGTCTGGTCCGGACTCACCAATAGAGGAATAACTGTCATAAGTTAATATTGATACCCAATATACTCCTCATATGGGATTCCATGTTTGTAAAGAAGCCATCGTGCCTCTAAAGAATGCTTTAAAAGCCTCCCAGACAACGGATATAGGAGCAGAACCTACGTTCACGGAAGAAAAAAAAAGCTGAACTACTGTTTTATGGTGTTGTCCAAATGTCCTGTATTGTAAAATACTTAATCTCAAAATGGCATTGTCCCCATTTTCTAGAAAGGATCTCTACCAACATTGGCAAGTGATTGGATAAACCTCTTGTCTCATATTGAACTTTTTTAATTATTCTCGCATTTTTCTCATTAGCAATTGCTAGATCTATCAGAGAGAGTCTATCCGAAGATTTAGAGTAACACAATTGCTGTGTATCCAGGTGTCTAGACCTCCATACATCAGACCAGGTCCCGTAACTGTCAGCAATCCCAGGAATAAATGTGGATGTTGCTAATTATACCCCTTTGAACTTCTTCCACATATTTGTCAGTGACCAAGTCCTGGAGTTAATTGTCCAATAGACATATATCTATGCAATACAGTTTATTGCACAGAAACCCACATCCATCTACTCATCATGGACCCCTACTAGTGTCCCTGAGCTTAATTTTTTTTTAGAACTAACTCTAAATATGGGGTTGGTCAAAAAAACAACTATCCGCTCCTACTGGGCATCAAGAGCTGTCCACACTACCCCTGTATTTGCAGCATTTATGTCCCGATACCGATATGAATCTATAATGCGCTTCATGTATTTTACAGATACCTCCCAAGTCCCCCAAAGAAATTACCCAAGCTACGGTCGCCTTAATAAATTGAGGCCTTTCATTTCCCTCCTACAAGAATCTTTCCTCAAATCCTACACACCAGATCAAAATTTATCGGTGGATGAATCCCTGATTAGCTACAAAGACCCTCTTTCATTCCGGCAGTTCATCCCCTCCAAAAGTGCAAAATATGGCGTTAAACTATATAAAGTGTGCGAGAGCACAACAGGTTACACCTGTGGTTTCTTGATCTATGAAGGCAAAGACCGCCAAATTAATCCCCCAGGCTGCCCATAGACAATTGGCACATCCGGCAAAATTGTGTGGGACCTAATGGTGCCATTCCTGCACCAAGGGTACCACGTCTACACTGATAATTTTATAGCAGTGTCCCCCTTTTTAAATCCCTCCATGCTGCAAATACAGGGGCCTGCTAAACAGTCCATAAAAACAGGGTGGGATTCCCAAAGCAATTGGTGTCCAGACGTGTGGAAAGGGGGGCGTCATTCACACTGGTTAGCGAGCAGTTACTTGTAGTAAAGTGGAATGAGAAGAAGGACATCTATATGTTGTCCACTATGCATCCAGGCACCACGGTGGCTGTTAGAGAGAGGGGGCCATCGTGGAAAAGCGTAGGCCTGTCTGTGTGACAGAGTACAATAAATTCATGGGGGTGTAGATCTGTCGGACCAGATGCTTCAACTGTATTTGGTGAAGCGGAAGACCAGGGCCTGGTACAAAAAGGTAGCAATCTACCTAATTCAGATCACTACCTATAATGGGTTTGTACTTTATAAAAAAACACAAGGAACGCTCACCTTCCTCCAGTTCCAGGAGGAGGTTATTGAGCGTCTCCTATTTTACTCCAATGACCCTGCATAACCCTACAAGTCTGAGGATGTGCAAAGTCTTGCAGAGCGCCATTTTCTTCACCCCGTCCCTTCCACCGAGACGCAAAGATATCCCCAAAAAAAGGTGCCGGATTTCCAGTAAGCATGGAAGGAGGAGGGATAGACGCTTCTACTGCCCGATGTGCCCATTTCAACTCAATTTGAATTTATATTTTCATTTTAGTTTGTGAGCTTTCCAAGTTGGGAGGAATTATTTTGGGAGAGGTAGTAGAGTTTATTTATTCAGAAAATATTTTAACCCTTTCATACTTTAGATCATTTTGTTTCTTTTGAACAAAGCTGTTATTTTTATTAATATTTCTAATTGGTGATACGGGCATGATCTTTTTTTTTTATTTGGAGGATCACTAATAATCAAGCTGTTCCTAATCAATACACTATGGGCTTTACTACATTTGGGTTTTCGCAGGACCTCCTGCACACGACAATGCTTCTGGAAATACTGACATCATTTTGGGGATTAGTGATCCTTTAGGGTATATTCACACGCTTAAAAAAAACATCTGAAAATACCGAGCTGTTTTCAAGCCAAAACAGCTCCTGATTTTCAGCTGTTTTTTAAGCAACTTGCGTTTTTTGCGGCGTTTTTTACGGCCGTTCTTGGAGCTGTTTTTCTATTGAGTCAATGAAAAACGGCTCCAAAAATGGCTCAAGAAGTGACATGCACTTCTTTTTACGAGGCTTTATTTTACGCGGCCTTCTTTAAAAACGGGCGCGTAAAATACGCCCCGTGGGAACGGAACGCCGTTTTCCCATTGAAATCAATGGGCAGATGTTTGGAGGTGTTCAGCTCACGCATGTTTAGCCGTTTTTTGGGGCGTTTATGGCTCGAAAAACGGCTGAAAATCGCCTGTGTGAACATACCCTTACTGTTCCTATAGATGGTTTTGGACACTGCCCCTTTATATATACTTTAACCGTTGGTTGTTTTGTGCACATAGCGGTTCCTACCTTGCCGGGCAGGGGCCTGTTATGGTGTACCGCGTCACTTGGCACGTTCATCCCTCATATAGGGATTGATGGAGCTAAAGAGACGTTGTACAACCAGTCACTGAAAAAAAAAACCTTGTCATGACAGCCGCGCAGGTGTTCAGTGAACAGACTCGAGTTTGCAACATAGTTGAATACATTTTCCTCCCTTTTTTTTTGAAGATATTGCCCGTCACTCCAGTACAGTTTATTTTTTCCTCTCTGACTGATTTTATATTAGGACAGAATTCTGTCCACAATGACATCATAATGGCACAGATGAGGGACAACTGCTTCTTTAGCAAGATATAGTCATACAGGCAAATACGTCTATAGCGACATGCATCCGTTATGAATACACAGCTTCACTTCTCTTTTGCATGCTCACTACACCACTAGATGAATACCTTTAGGGGTCTAGTTTTTAAAATGGGGTCATTTCTGGGTGTTTTTTTTTTTGTTCAGGCAGCTCGGCAGCTCAATGCCTCTAAATGCATGATATGGGACCTATAATTTATTCAATTGTGCCCTGAAAGCCTCCATGTGCTCCCTTCCTTTTGGGCCCTGCCATGCGTCCAGGCAGCGTTTTAGGGCCACAATGAGGGTACTTTTGAAAACAGGAGAAACAGGGTGATGGATTTTGGGGTGTGTTTCTTCATTCTCATGTTCGCTTTACAAATAAATCTGTCTTTACAATAACACATTTGTGGAAAAAGTGGATTTTTTTTTTTTTTTCACCTGCTTTGCATGAGTTCTTACAAAAAACTGTGGGGTCAAAATACTCACTACACCCCTAGATAAATACCTTAAGAGGTAAAGTTTTAAAAATGGGGTCATTTGTGGGGGTTTCCGTCATTCTGACCCCTATGAGGTCCTGAAAACCTGTCTTGGAGCAGGAAAACAAAATGTATAAAATTATTATTACATCTATAATTCTTCTAAATTGTTCAAAATGTATTTTATTTTTTCAAAATTGCTGCCAAAATAGAGTAAAGAGATGGAAATATATATATTTAATTAAAAAAAATGTACAGTATGTAAGTACACATATGTGACATATTGCAAGTTCCAAATAGGGAAAAATGTTAATTTTTACAAAATGTCATAAATTTTTGTATTCTTTCATTAATTTACGCAAATTGTATCAGTCTACTTTTACCACTAAAATAAAGTACAACATGTGACGAAAAAACAATGTCAGAATTCCTTGGATATGCAAAACTATTGCAGAGTTATTCTTTGATAAATTCAGAAATACCAGATTTGACAAATCTGGCTTGGTCATTAACCTCTTCACGCGCTGCGCGGCAACTGTACGTCCTGTAGAGGGCTTGCTTCCCGCATCAGGACGTACAGTTGCGGAGTAGTTCCTAACGGACAGTGTCCGGGAACCGGGAGGTCAGCTGACACTCCAGTCTTGCCTGTCAGCGTACCATCGCCGCTAATTTCAGCAATTAACCCATAAATGCCACGACAGATTGCGTTTGCCACATTTAAGGGGTTTGAAGCACATCGGCAGCCCCCACGAAGTGATTGTGGGGGCTGCCGATGCTTGTCATGGCAATCGGAGGCCAGACAATGACCTCCGGGTTGAAATGTACAGAAGCCTCGGAGGAGCAGCCCCCGGCCGGTCCATCGAGTCTTCCTGTCAGTGCGACTGTCACATCACAATGACAGTTAGAATACATTACACTACGTAGCTAGTGTAATGTACTCTAGCAGCGATCAAAGCTACAAGTCTAAATGTCCCGTAGTGGGACATGTGAAAAAATAAAAAAACAGTAATAAAAATGTTTTAAAAAAAGTGTAAAAATAAAAGTCCTAAGTTATATAAACAAACACTGCTTTTTTCCTATAATAAGAATTTCATTATAGGAAAAAAATGAACACGTTAAAAAAAGTACACATATCTGGTATCACCGCGTTCATAACGACCCCAACTATAAAACTATAATGTTATTTTTCTCGCTCGATGAACACCCCAAAAAAAATCAATAAAAAACTACACCAGAATCGCTATTTTCTGGTCACCACCCCTTCCAAAATAGATAATCAAAAAGTCGCATGTTCCCGAAAATAGTACGAATAAAAACTACAACCCGTCCCGCAAAAAACCAGCCCGTACACAGCTATTTTGACTGAAAAATAAAAAAAGTTATGGCTCTCAGAATATGGTGACACAAAAAAATAATTTATTTTATAAAAAAGTGATTAAAGAAAAAAGAGAATAAAGTAAAATTGTCATTTATAGCACACGGTGAACGCCGCAAAAAATAAACTAAAAAACATTGTCAGAATTGCTTGTTTATGGTCACCTGGCTTGCAAAAAAATTGAATAGAAGATGATCAAAAAAATCACATGTATCCCAAAATGGTACCAATGAAAAGTACAAATTGCCCCGCAACAAATAAGCCCTCACACAGCTCCGGTGGTGAAAAAATAAAAAAGTTCTGGCTCTCAGAATATGCCGATGCAAAATGTGCAGAGTGTTCCAACAGTGGATAAGATCAGGCGCCATTTATCAGATCGACACCGGCCACATATCTATGAATTATTATTTCTTTACCGCATTATTATACCCTCTTATTATGCCCGGATGTTCTCCGCACAGATTAACAATGCCCCCACATTATAAACTGAAATACCAGCAAAATCCCAAACAGAACTATTACCAAGCAAAATCTGCGATCCAAAAGCAAAATGGCGTCCCTCCCTTCTGAGCCATGCAGCGTGCACAAACAGCAGTTTGCGCACACATATATGGCATCGCCATACCCGATTGAACCCGCTTAACGTTTTATCAGGTATTTGTCTTCAGTGGTACAAACTGGGCACAACATATAATGGCATATCAGTGGAAAATTGCAATATTCACACCATCCGCTGTGCATTAATCCCTTTGCGCACTATGACTTAATAGCACGTCATGGTGCGGGGGTTGATGTATGGAGCGGGCTCACATGCTGAGCCCGCTCCATACGCTGCGGGTGTCGGCTGTGTATTACAGCTGACACCCAGGACTAACGGACAGGAACAGCGATCGTGCGGTTACAGAAGCCTGTAAAAATAACAATATACTGCAATACATTAGTATTGCAGTCATTGTACCCACGATCCAATGATCGCTGGTTCAAGTCCCCTAAGGGGACTAATAAAATGTGTAGAAGAATTAAAGTTATTAGTAGTGAGAAAGAAAAAAGTTTAAAGTAAAAAAAAAAAAACACCTTTTCCCATTTTTCTTCTAAAGTAATGTAAAAAAAAAAAAATAACTTGGTATCGCTACGTCCGTAAAATGCCGAACTATTACAATATCCATTATTTAACTTGCACGGTGAACACCGTAAAAAACGTAAATAATTTAAACCGCCAAAATCGCTGTATTTTTCGTTTTTACCGCACGTCGAAAGCAGTAAAAACTAAAACCCAAAAAATGGAAATCAGATTTTTTTCCTATATCAGCCCGCAAATAATTTTTTTTCAGTTTCCCAGTACATTTTATGGTACTTTAAATGGTGTCAATAGAAACTACAATTCCTCCCGCAAGAAATAAGCCCTCACATTACTCTACTGACCGAAAAAGAAAAAGTTATGGCTCTAAGAACGTGGGGAGGGAAAAACAAAAAGAAAGCAAAAAATGGATCAGTCCTGAAAGGGTTAACTCATTTCTAATGAAAAAAAAACACTTTTGACCACATGTGGGCTATTTCCGTACTCGGGAGAAATTGCTTTAGAAAGTTGGTTGTTTTTTTCTACTTTATCCCTTGTGAAAATGAGAAAAATCAACATTTTAGTGGAAAAAAATTGTGATATTCATTTTCACGGCCTAATTCTAATAAATTCTGCAAAAGACCTGTGGGGTCTGAATGCTCACTATACCCCTAAAAAAAATAGCTTGAGGGGTGTTTCCAAAATGGGGTAACTTGGGGGGTTTCCACTGTTTTGGTCCCTCCAGGGCGTTGCATTTGTCGAAAAACAATCCAGCAAAATCCATGCTCCAAAATCCAAATGGCGCTCCTTCCCTCCTGAGCACCGCCATGGGTCTAATCAGCAGTTTATTACCACATATGGGGTATTGTCGTAATCGGGAGACATTGCTTTACAAATGTTGTGGTTCTTTTTTTCCTTTATTCCTTGTAAAAATTTAAAACTTCTATGCTTTTTCAGAAAAAAAGTTAATTTTCATTTTCACTGCCTAATTCCACTAAATTCTGCAAAAAAACCTGTGTGGTTAAAATGCTAACTATACCCCTAGATAAATCCTTGAGGGTTGTAGTTTCCAAAATGGGGTAACTTTTGGGGTGTTTCCACTGTTTTGGCACCACAAGACCTCTTCATATCTGACAAGGTGCCTAAAATATATTCTAAAAAAAGGAGGCCCAAAATCCACTGGGCGGTCCTTTGCTTCTGAGGCCTGTGTTTCAGTCCATTACCACACTAGAGCCAAAAACTGAAGAATCTGGGCAATAAATATTGAGTTGCATTTCTCTGGTAAAACCTTCTGTGTTACAAAAAAAAATGTATTAGAAATGATACTTTGCTTTAATTCCTGTAACGCATAAAGGGTTAAAACACTTATTGAATGCTAATATGAATACCTTGAGGGGTGCCGTTTTCAAAATGGGGTGACGTCTGGGGATTTTCTAATACATAAGGCCCTCAAAGCCACTTCAGAACTGAACTGGTCCCTGAAAAAATGGCCATTTTAAATTTTCTTTAAAATATGAGAAGTTGCTGCTAAAGTTCTAAGCCTTGTAACGTCCTAGAAAAATAAAAGGACGTTCAAAAAACGATGCAAACATAAAGTAGACATATGGGAAATGTTAACTAGTAACTATTTTGTGTGGTATTACTATCTGTTTTACCGGCAGATACGTTTAAATTTAGAAAAATTTACATTTTTGGCTAATTTGTCAAAATTTTGGTGTTTTTCAGAAATAAATACTGAACTTATCGACCAAATTTTTTCACCAACATAAAGTACAACATGTCACGAGAAAACAATCTCAGAATCGCTTGGATAGGTAAAAGCATTAAAACGTTATTACCACATGAAGTAACACATGTCAGATTTGAAAAAATCGTCTGTATCCTGAAGGCCAAAACAGGCTGGGTCCTGAAGGGGTTAAGGTCCAAACAAGCTTAGTCATTAAGGGTTTAAAGAGAGGTGATACCATTTTTTTATTATTTTCTTTAATAAAACAGTGTATCAGTGTGTTTGGTGCAACTTTCTAAATACTTTTTATAAAAAATTATTTTTACTTTTTGAGATACAGCTGCTTTATATCCTGAATACAGAGCAGCTGTATCTAGTGCTAAAACCTGTATCCGTCAGGTTAGTGGCACTGACGGGTACTGTGTCAACGGGTACAGAATCTGCACGCTCCTCTCCTGAAATACTCTGTGCTGCTGTGAACTCTGCTCTTACCATTACGTAGCTCAGTCTGTTACCTCTCCTCCACTCCTGTCCTCAATAACACCTTCACATGATTGGCAAGTCACCACCGCGCACAAGATCTGCACGCTCATCTCCTGAAATACTCTGTGCTGCTGTGAACTCTGCTCTTACCATTACGTGGTGACTTGCCAATCATGTGAAGGTGTTATTGAGGACAGGAGTGGAGGAGAGGTACAACTGAGCTACGTAATGGTAAGAGCAGAGTTCACAGCAGCACTGAATATGCACGCTCATCTCCTGAAATACTCTGTGCTGCCTTAAACTCTATGGACAGGTCAGGATCCTGTTTCTTTTAAATGCTGCACTGTAGCGCAGCCTTATATAGTGGATCGAGCGGGTTCCCCAGCAGCATTTAAAAGAAACAGGATCCTGACCTGTCCACAGAGTTTAAAGGGTTATTCCCAAGTTGATAAATGTAGCTATGAAGCTCCCCCATGTAAAAATAAGAAGTTTTCTAATTACCTGTCCGTCGCCCAGCGATGTCGTTTTCCTGCGATTCTTGATTGAAGTCTAGGTCGGTCCCTCTTTGTATCTTGTCTAGGTTCCCGGCCACCGCTATTTACCTTTAGCGGTGGCCGCGCATGCGTAATGACATCCTCTCCTTCCTGAGGAGAGGATGTCATTTATCTTGTGAACGCGCATCTCGGCGCATGCGCCGTAGATGCACGACGAGACACCAGGCGAGACACCAGTCGCACGGTATGTATATATATATATATATATATATATATGTGTGTGTGTGTGTGTGTTTGTGTATGTGTGTGTTTGTGTATATATGTGTGTTTGGGTATGTGTCTTTGTCTGTTTTTGTTTTTATATGTGTTTGTGTATGTGTCTGTGTTTGTGTGTTTGTGTATATATGGGTGTGTTTGTGTATATGTGTTTGTGTATATGTTTGTGTATATGTGTGTGTGTGTATATATGGGTGTATTTGTGTAGATGTTTGTGTGTGTGTGTTTTTGTATATGTGTGTGTTTGTGTATAAGTGTGTGTTTGTGTGTTTATGTGTGTGTGTGTGTGTGTGTATATATGGGTTTGTTTGTGCATATGTGTTTGTGCATATGTTTGTGTGTAGATGTTTGTGTGTGTGTGTTTTTGTATATGTGTGTTTGTGTATATGTGTGTGTGTGTATATAGGTGTGTGTTTGTGTGTTTATGTGTGTGTGTGTTTGTGTATATATGGGTGTGTTTGTGTATATGTGTTTGTGTATATGTTTGTGTGTGTGTGTGTGTGTGTGTGTGTGTGTTTGTGTGTATATGGGTCTGTTTGTGTACATGTGTTTGTTTGTATATGTGTTGTGTATATGTGTTAGTTCGTGTATATGTGTGTGTATATGTGTGTGTGTGTGTTTGTCTCTTTAGGTGTGTGTGTGTTTGTGTATATCTCGTTGTGTTTGTGTATAACTGTGTATATGTGTTTGTGTATGTGTGTGTGTGTGTGTTTGTGTATACGTGTGTGTTCGTGTATATGTGTGTGTTTGGATATGTGTGTTTTTGTTTGTATATGTGTGAGTTCGTGTATATGTGTGTGTGTGTGTTTGTCTGTTTATGTGTGTGTGTGTGTGTGTGTGTGTGTGTGTATATCTTGTTGTGTTTGTGTATATATGTGTATGTTTGTGTATGGTTGTTTGTTTGTTTGTGTGTGCGTGTATATATGTGTGTGTAGGTGAGTAGAGGTATTGGTATTGTTCACATTAATAACTGTTTTTTTATGTTGTTGCAAATTTTGATGTACCGATTGGACTACATCTTCGATTCGTTGGACTACTGCGTAGATCTACGTTTTTTCACATTTTAATAAAATGGTTAACGAGGGTTTTGTTGGGGATTTCTTATTTCAATAAAAAATAATTGTCTTTGTGTTTTTTTTTAAACTTTATTAGTGCCTAGATAATGGCAGTTAGCAGCAGCCTAGCATTACAAGGGTGGGAAGGTCCACTGTTTTTGGCCCTTCCCAGCCTCATAATACCAGCCTGCGGCCGCCCCAGAGCCCGACCATCACAACAGATGGTCGGGTACTGGATCGTACCTGGCTCTTCCCGGCACCCCTGGTGGTGGTGGGTACCGGGGTAATAATGGTGGTTAGTGTTAGCCTCTACACCGGTTAACACTAAGCCTCACCTTAGTAATGGATGTTGTCACTCAGACAGCGGCCATTACTAAAGTGGTAGTAATAAAATTTGAAAATAAAATACAGAGATATAGATAAAATATTTTATTGAAATAAAGCACCCCCAACACAACCCTCGTTAACCATTTTATTGTAGAAAAAAAAACGTCATCTAAGTAGTCCTCGAAACCTACGTAGTCCAAACACAAAAACTGGAAAAAATAAAATTTAAAATAAAATTAAATAAAACATGTCGTAGGCTTAGATTCACTTTAATGTGTGATACTGACTGTTATACCATGTATAGAAGCCTGCCGCGAAGTTGACTTAGATACAGGGCGCCAACAGACAGTATCATACATGGCCATACAGACATATATACAAACAAACATACATGCAAACATACATACATGCAAACATACATACATATATACAAACATACATACATATATACAAGCATGCACATATATACATGCAAATATACATACATGCAAACATGCACACATATATACATATATACATGCAAACTATCATACATACATACATACATACATGCATACACACACACATGAAAACATACATACATACAAACAAACATGCAAATATACATACATACATACATACATACATACATATATACAAGCATGCACAAATATACATGCAAACATAAATACATGCAAACATAATTACATACATGCACATATATATAAACATACATGCAAACATACATGCAAAAATAAAAACATGCAAACATACATACATGCACATATATACATATATACATGCCAACATACACACATGCCAACATACATACATGCAGACATACATACATGCAAACATACATACAAACATACATACAAACAAACATACATACATACATACATACATGCAAATATGTACATGCAAACATAAATACATGCAAACATAATTACATACATGCACATACATATAAACATACATACAAACATACATTCAACAATAAATACATGCAAACATACATACATACACACACATATATACATACGTACATGGCAACATACATACATGCCAACATACATACATGCTAACATACATACATGCAAACATACATACATGCCAACATACATACATACATACATACATACATACATACATACATACATACATGCAAACATACATACATGCAAATATACATGCAAATATATACATGCAAATATACATACAAACATGCACATGTATACATACATGCCAACATACATGCAAGCATACATGCACATATATACATACATACATACATACATACATACATGACAACATACATACATACATACATACATACATGCCAACATACATACATGCAAACATACATACATGCAAACATACATGCACATATACACATACATACATGACAACATACATACATGACAAAATACATACATACATACATACATGCAAACATACATACATAAATAAACTCACCTAAGACGTTCCCACGACGATTTGAATGGTCCCATCACTTTTCTTCTTACTGCTCCCATTCACAATAACAGAGCGGTGGGCGCTGATGACGTAATCACGTGTGCCTGATATGATTACGTTATCTGCGCCACAACGCATTGTTAATATGAATGCGAGCGGCGCCAAGTAGAAGGAAGATGGCGAGTATTTTTAAGGAGAGGAGCGTGTGATTGGCTGCAGAGGCCGCTGCAGCCTGTGATTGGCTGCAGAGGGCGCTGCAGCCTGTGGTTGGCTGCAGAGGCGGTCACGTGGGATGAAGCGTCATCCCTGGAGGCCGGCCTTCTGACGTCATCCTGACGAGCGTGACCGCCACTACAGCCTGTGATTGGCTGCAGCGGCGACATGGATGAAACGTCATCGCTGGAGGCCGGACAGGAGGAAAGTAAGTTTGAACGTATTATTTTTTTATTTTTTTTATTACAATAAAATGGTATTTTCCGCGCACCGAGCATGTACTGTCAAGGTTGCTGAAAGAGTTAGTGCAGCCCATTAACTCTATCAGCACCCTGGACAGTACCATGCTCGGGTACCATACAGGTTCCGAATCGAACTTTTTCGTGAAATTCGGCGAACTAGCCGAACCGAACTTTTCATAAGTTCGCTCATCTCTACTAATGACTTTCTTAATGCCCAACTGGGCGTGTTTTACTTTTTGACCAAGTGGGCATTGTGGAGAGAAGTGTATGACGCTGACCAATCAGCATCATACACTTCTCTCCATTCATTTACTCTGCACATAGTGATCTTACTAGATCACTATGTGCAGCCACATACACACACACTAACGTTACTGAAGTGTCCTGACAGTAAATAGACATCACTACCAGCCAGGACGTGATGTCTATTCAGAACCCTAACACTTCGGTAACGTTTGTATGTGATTTACAGCACAGCAAGTGTAGTCTCGTTGGATTACGCTGTAAAATGTCATCTACAGCGGGATTACGCTTGCTGTGTTGTAAATCACACACAAACGTTAGCGAAGTGTCAGGATTGTGAATAGACATCGCGTCCTGGCTGGAGGTGATGTCTATTCACTGTCAGGACACTTCAGTAACGTTAATGTGTGTGTATCTGGCTGCACATAGTGATCTAGTAAGATCACTATGTGCTGTGTAAATGAATGGAGAGAAGTGTATGACGCTGATTGGTCAGCATCATACACTTCTCTCCACAACGCCCATTTGGTAAAAAAGTAAAACACGCCCAGTTGGGCATTAAGAAAGTCATTAGCATAAAAGTAAAATATGTCATAACTCCGTCACAAATGATAGTTTTTCTAAATAAAAAACACTGCTGTAATCTACATTAAAGCGCCGATCAGACTATGTAGAAGATAGGGAACTTATAATGTGGCGACAGAGCCTCTTTAAGTCCCCTAACGTTCAGGGAGGATGTTTTAACCCCTTAAGGACGCAGCCTAGTTTGGGCCTTAAGGCTCAGAGCCCATTTTTCAAATCTGACATATTTCACTTTATGTGGTAATAACGTCGGAATGCTTAAACCTATCCAAGCGATTCTGAGATTGTTTTCTCGTGACACTTTGGGCTTCATGTTCGTGGTAAAATTTGGTCGATATATTCAGTCTTTATTTGTGAAAAATTGCAAAATTTAGAGAAAATTTACAAAAAATAGCATTTTTCAGAATTTAAATGCATCTGCTTGAAAAACAGACGGTTATACCACCCAAAATAGTTACTAGTTCACATTTCCCATATGTCTACTTTAGATTGGCATCGTTTTTTGAACATTATTTTATTTTTCTTGGACGTTACAAGGTTTAGAACATAAACAGCAATTTCTCATATTCTTAAGAAAATTTCAAAAGCCTTTTTTTGAAGGTGCCAGTTCAGTTCTGAAGTGGATTTGAGGGGCCTATGTATTAGAAACCCCCATAAAACACCCCATTTTAAAAACTAGACCCCTCAAAGTATTCAAAACAGCATATAGAAAGTTTTTTAACCCTTCAGGAATTTCACAGGAATTAAAGCAAAGTGGAAATGAAATTTGCAAATTTCATTTTTTCTGCTGAATTTCAATTTTATTCAATTTTTTTTTAGTAACAGAGAAGGTTTTACCAGAGAAACACTACTAAATATGTATTGTCCAGATTCTGCAGTTTTTAGAAATGTCCCACATGTGGCCCTACTGCGCTCGTGGACTAAAACACAAGCCCTAGAAGCAAAGAAGCACCTAGTGCATTTTGAGGCCTCTTTTTTATTAGAATATATTTTAGGCAGCATGCCAGGTTTGAAGAGGCGTTGAGGTATCAAAACAATGGAAACCCACCAGAAGTGACCCCATTTTGGAAATTACACCCCTCAAGGAATTCATTTATGGTTTTTGTTATCATTTTGACCGCACAGTTTTTTCACAGCACCTATTTGAATTGGGCTGTGAAATGAAAAAAATGATATTTTTTCCAATAAAATGTCATTTTTGATCAAATTTTCTTATTTTCACAGGGAACAACATACCCCATTTTGTTGCCCAATTTGTCCTTAGTGCGGCAATACCCCATTTGTGGTGATAAACTGCCGTTTGGGCCCATGGGAGGGCTCAGACGGAAAGGAGCGCTATGTGTTTGTTGGAGTCCAGATTTTGCTGGATTGGTTTTCGGGTGCCATGTTGCATTTGCAGAGCCCCAGAGGTATCAAAGCAATGGAAACCCACCAGAAGTGACCCCATTTTGGAAACTACACCCCTCAAGGAATTCATTTATGGTTTTTGTTATCATTTTGACCGCACAGTTTTTTCACAGCACCTATTTGAATTGGGCTGTGAAATGAAAAAAATGATATTTTTTCCAATAAGATGTCATTTTTGATCAAAATTTCTTATTTTCACAAGGAACAACATACCCCATTTTGTTGCCCAATTTGTCCTTAGTGCGGCAATACCCCACTTGTGGTGATAAACTGCCCTTTGGGCCCATGGGAGGGCTCAGAAGGAAAGGACCACCATTTGGCCTACTGGAGCTTTTCTGGTGCTAAGTCATGTGTGCAGAAGCCCCTGAGGTACCAGTACAGTTGAAACCCCCGAGAAGTGACCCCATTTTAAAAACTACACCCCTTAAGACATTCATCTAGAGGTGTAGTGAGCATTTTGACCCCACAGGTACTGTGTAAAAGATAATGCGCAGCAGATGGTGCAGTGTGAGATTTGCAATTTTATATATGTATATGCCATTTTAGTGTCCAATATAGTGTGCCCAGCATGCGCCACCGGAGATATACACCCCTTAAATTGTAATGTGGGTTCTCCTGGGTACGACAATACCCTACATGTGGCTGTTATTAGCTGCCTGGGCATACGGCAGGGCTCAGAAGGGAAAGATGAGGGGGGTAAGCTGTGCGGAGTGCATCAGGATAAATTAAAAATCAAGGGATGTATGATACATTTTAAAACAATCTTTTATACAGAGCCCTGGTTTTTCGGGACACGTGTCACATTGGTATATTGTGTTCTTCCTTATCCCCCTCTTATAGCAGACTCTGCACCTCTTTTGACTCTTTCCCTTTCCACCGGTTTGGGGACCTTCTCCTGGAAAGTGTTGCCCTGGTACGATGCGTGTGGCCTCGCTTCCAGAAGTACTGGGTGCCCCCCCTTCCTGGTCCCTAAAGATTAGATCTTGAAATTCCAGGAAAGTTCCCCTCTGGCCTGCACATCGACGTAGCACATACGCATTGTACAAAGCCATCTGTATGATGTGCCCGGCCAGCTTCTTATACCACACCGCATGGCGCTGTAGGGCTTCAGGACTTGATTTGACAAGTCCATCCCTCCCATGTACCTATTGTAGTCCAGGATGCAGTCTGGTTTGGGGGTGGCCTTTCCTTCATATATCCTAAACCTGTAGGTATACCCTGATGCACTCTCGCACAGCTTATACATCTTCACGCCATACCTTGCCCTCTTACCTGGCAGGTACTGGCGGAATTGAACCCTCCCTTTAAAATGTACCAGGGACTCATCAATAGAAAAACACTTCTCGGGGGTGTATGCTTGGGAAAACCGGGCACTGGAACGGTCTAATAGGGGTCTCCGTTTATACAAACGGTCAAAACTGGGGTCATCTCGGAGTGGGCACGGCTCATTATCAGTATAATGTAAGAAGCGAAGTATTGCCTCATTTATTTATTTTTTTAGGTTCCAGTTCATTTCTGAAGTTGCTTTGAGGGGCCCATATATTAGAAACCCCTATCAAACACCCCATTTTAGAAACTAGACCCCTCAAAGTATTCACAACAGCATTTAGAAAGTTTATGAACCCTTTAGGTGTTTCACAGAAATTTAGAGAAAAGTAGAGGTGAAATTTACTCTTTTTATACCATTTTTTTTATAACACATCAGAGAAACACAAATTAATACTTATTGCCCAGATTCTGCAGTTTAGAGAAATATCCCACATGTTGCCCTCGGGCGGTAATGGACTGAAGCACCGGCCTCCGAAGCAAAGGAGCACCTAGCGGATTTTGAGCCCTCTTTTTTATTAGGCACCATGTCCGGTTTGAAGAGGTCTTGTGGTGCCAAAACATTGGAAACCCCCGAAAAGTGACCCCAATTTGGAAACTAGACCCCTTGAGGAATCCATTGTAGTTTTCATGGGGTGCATGCGGCTTTTTGATCAGTTTTTATTCCATTTTTAGGTGGCGTGGTGACTAATAAACAGCAATTCTACTATTGTTTTTGTATACTTTTTTTTTTACAGCGTTCACCGTGCGCTATAAATGATATATTAACTTTATTCTGCGGGGCGATACGATCACGTCGATACCAGATGTTTATTGTTTTTTTTTATGTCTTATGGCGTTTGCACAATAAAATACGTTTTGTAAACAATCATTCACTTTTTTTGTTACCTTATTCTAAGAGCCAGAACGTTTTTATTTTTCAATCAATAAAGCCGTGCGAGGACTTATTTTTTGCGTAACGAACTGTAGTTTCGATCAGTACCATTTTTAGGTACATGCGACTTTTTGATCTCTTTTTATTCCATTTTTTGGGAGGTGAAGTGACCAAACAATTGTGATTGTGGTACGGTTTATTAATATTTTTTTTTACGGCGTTCACCGTGCGGGATAAATAACAAAATAATTTTGTAGTTCAGGCCGTTACGGACGCGGCGATACCAATTATGTATAGTTTATTTGTTTGTTTATATATTTTTATTAATAATAAAGGACTGATAAGGGAAAAAGTGGGACTTTTACTTTTATTACTTTTAAAACTTTTATTTTCTTATTTTTACACATCTTTTTTTAACTTTTTTTTTACTTTATTACTTTGTCCCACTAGGGGACTTGAGGGCAGGAGGCCCTGATCGCTATTCTAATACACTGCACTACATGCGTAGTGCAGTGTATTAGAACTGTCAGCTACTCACTGACAGCAAGCATAGTGGGTCCTGACGTTGTCAGGACCCACTAGGCTTCCGTCTATGGCATAGCCGGACGCCATTGTTTGGTGTCCGGTTGCCATAGTCACCATCGCCGGCCGCTATCGCGTAGCAGGCCGGCGATGGCAGCTTAACCCCTAAAAAGCCGCGATCTCTATAGAACGCGGCTTTTAAGGGGTTAATCAGCGGGGACACAGCGATCGGTCCCCGCTGTAGGAGCTGTGACAGCTGCTGAACAAGACAGCAGCGTCACAGCTCCTGTATGTGTCGGGAGGATGGCCGAAACGGCCGTTACTCCCGAGACGTACTATTACGGCATGGAGCGCGAACGATACAGCTGCCATGACGTAATAGTACGTCAAGGAGCGGGAAGGGGTTAAACACCATTTATACATATATAGAGTAGTTGAGTTAACCCTTAGATATAGAAAGGAAGAGTGAGAGCGCAGAGCAGCCTGATTAATGAATTTTGACCATTTTATGACATTAAATGAACATTTTAAAAAAATTAAAAAACATGTAAAACAGTAATACAAAACATAATAAAATAAACGAAGCACCATACAATATAGCAGAAAATTACTGTCCAGGTTCAAAATGAACCCTTGGGAAACCACAGGTAAGGCAACCCAAAATGGAGGGTGGTTCCACATAGTAAGAAGAGCAAAGATTACCAATTAGAGGCAGAAGGAGCTCCGGCACCTTCAATCAGAGGAATGAAGCAAAGGTAGTTCACTTATTTTATGTATATAAGAAATGTCAGCTGTAAGATTTAACCCCTTCCCGACATTTGACGTATCCATACGCCAAAGTCGGGTAGGGGAAGTATAGAGCGCTCAATACGATGCTGATGTCGCCTGTATGTTACAGCTGACACTTCAGAGTAACGAGCGGGGTCGCGCTCGACCGCAGCATTTAAATAGTTAGAAAGAGGGGGGCGATCCCCTTTAACAGCTCATCACGCCCCCCGCAACGCAATTGTGGGGTGGCGATAGTTGCTATGGCTGCCTGGGGGCCTAATGAAGGCCCCCAGGTCCGCCATCTTTGGACTCCTATTAAACCCTGCCTCCGGCAGAGCTTAATAGACGCCTGTCAGAATCACGATATACTGCAATACATTAGTATTGCAGTATATCGTGCAAGCGATCTAACGATCGCTGATTGAAGTCGCATAGGGGGACTAATAAAAAAAGTAAAAATTAGTAAAATAGGGTTTTTGTTATGTTAAAAAAAATACATTTCAAATTAAAAGTTAAAAAAAAAACCCTTTTCCCATTTTCCCCCTAGAGCAGAGTAAAAAAATAAATAAACATAATTAGTATTGCCGCGTAAAAGTCTGAACTATTATAATATATCATTATTTAACGCCGTAAAACAAAAAATTGTAAACGCCAGAATCTCTATTTTTTGGTCACCTCATCTCCCATAAAAAATGAAATAAAAAGTCATCGAAACGTTGCATGTGCCCCAAAATGGTATCATTAAAAACTACAGTTTATCCCGCAAAAAATAAGCCCTCATATCACTTAATTGACGGAAAAATTAAAAAAGTTACGGCTCTTGGAATTTGGCGAGACAAAATAAATTGTATTTTTAGACTTAGGTTTTACTTGAAAAAAAATGGTAAAATATAGAAAAAACTATATATATATTTGGTATTGGCGTAATCGTATTGACCCGCAGAATAAAGTTAACATGTTCTATTAATTGCACAGTGAATTCCGTAAAAACGACCAGCAAAAAACAATGGAGGAATCTCTGTTTTTTTTTCATTTTCTACCCCACAAATATTTTTTTTCCCTTTTCCTAGCACATTATATGGCACAATAAATGGTGCTAAGAAAAACAACAACTCGTCCCGCAAAAAATCAAGCCCTCATAGGACTATATAGATGGAAAAATACAAAAGTTTTGGCTTATGGAAGGTGGGGAGGAAAAAATGAAATAGAAAATCTGAAAAAGTTATGCAGTGGGAAGGGGTTAAAGGAACGGAGAGAAACTTATCCATAGGAAAAGGTGGCACCTGAGAGGCCGTAAGTCCTGAATTCAGGTAGCCTCATGAGAGTGTTTGCCATCCTTTGATTTTATCCATTCCTGAGCAAGTGTTGGAGGAGTTTTTTCTTGGGAGGGGATCTATCGCCATCTTGTGGCTAGTAGAGAGACCAATTTGTCAGAATGGCTGCACCTTTTGGATCGAGGACAACATGAGTAGAGGTCTGCAAATAAAGAGATTTGTTGGAAGCGTTCTGGAAGATAATTTTTATGGATTGCCGCCTTCATTATCGCCTCCTTAAAGTGGTAGAAGTGGAGACGAGCAAGAACATCCCTTGACACACTGGAGGAAAGGTTCTTTGGTTTAGGGACCCTGTGGGCTCCGTCAATAAGGAGATCTCTTTCTTTAGCTGTAGGAATGAGAGCTACAAATAAATCGGTCAGGAATCCTGTAGTTTTGTGTCTGAGACAGATTCAGGAATGTTCCTGAACCTGATATTGTTTCTCCTGGAGCGATCTTGCAGGTCAGCTAACTTGAGCTTTATAATGGGAATATCATCCTCCATATCATTGTGGGTGCCAACCAGATAAGTGTGAGCATTAACAAATTCCTCCATACTTTCTTCTAAATGAGCTGTTCTCTCCCCCACCTCCTGTAATATTAGCATGCATAATGGAGATTGCTGACTGAATGTCATTGTGCAGACCGGGAGATCAGATGGAGGCAGCGCTGCAGCTACAAAATTCCCCTCAGGGGAGAGGGACGGAGGAAAGGGTAGTTTCTCCGGAGAGAGGCTGGGTGGTCTGCTCGTCTGCAGGTTTATCAGAGCCAGAGATATAGTAAGGCTGCTAGTAGGGAATGTGCTCACCTCCGTAGCTGCTAGTAGCTGTGCAGGTCTCCGGCGTATTCCGGCGCCATCTTGGGAGACTGGCGGGGAAAAAGCCGTTAGTTTCGGCGGACCCTGACCTTTCCTCTTACTCCTCGTCATTATTGCAGAACGCCCCAGGTTGAAGGGAGGTAAGCAGGCACAAGGAGCGTGTGTCCAGGTTAATTTTTGCTGCTGTTTGAGCCGCTAATGGAGAAAGTAGCGCGGAGCTCCGGCCTCACACGTCCTCTTCAATCGGCATCCTGCCACGCCCTTTTTAACTAGATTGTAAACCAATATGTGTCCAAAGATAGGCAGCACTCCACATCAAGGTGAAAAAGGTCGCTTTTAATAGCCCTCGTGCAACGTTTCGGCTCAATACAAGGAGCCTTTCTCAAGCATGTTAACAGTGTACAAAACAGTGGTATATATGGAGGCTAAACAAATAGTCCCAATTAACAGGTGATTGATACAAAACAATAAAGAACAGCAAAAATGCCGTACATATCAATGAACATAAAAATACATATTGTGTCAACAATGATCATTCTAAAAGCAGATCAAGTGCAATAATTCCTCAGATGTATGAATAAAGTGCAAAAGTGCTAATTGTTACAAACAATATTAAACAGGTGCATATGTGTGCAATTTGTTAAAAACCACATTGCCATGTAATACAGTGGATCCATGTTCCAGTGTGCTGTTATGTTGTATTATTTCCAGCGTCCTGAGTTTCAAACTGTGCAGGTCTGTCGTTTCACAAATGAGGAATACATCTTCATTAAAATAAACGCTCTTTCCGGCAGAAACCCATTGCGCATGTCCATGCATGCGCACTGGTGATATGAGGTCGTCGGCGGCCATGTTTGGTGAGGTTTTCTCCCCTATAATTATATATACCAATGCGCATGTCAGCGCCTGCGCACTTCAGCGATTATCGTAAATATAAAACAGGACAGCAGTATGCTTATAGATATTAGTAATTGGGATCTCTGCAAGTTATGGAAACAGAGGCTGCATTTTTTTGTAGATTAAAACGAAAAAATCCATCTCATAATGTGGATACTATGATAAATATGCATAATGGAGCCTTAGAAAAATAATTTTTGCGGCTTCAATAATGATAACGTGTATATGTGTATTAATGTCATGGAAAAGGTCTCTGTTGTTGGCCTATGTCCTAGACCTCTAACATTCCATGATAATATTTTCAAAAAATTTATAAAAAAGAAAGAGAAAAAAATAAAAATAAATAAATAAAACAAAAACACAAACTAGCCTTTCCACTTATCCTGCCTACCCACCCCCATCCTTTAATAGCTCCCCAAGAAACATCCTAGAAAGCTCCTAACCCAGGCATTGCTGCCTCCCCCAGTCATCCCCCAGCTAAACTACCTATTGTTGAAATAGATTATATCCCTTTTTTTCCCTACATGTATATACATAATGTGGGGGCACATGTAAGCTGTGCAGAGTACATCAGGGGCATAGTCAGGTGGTATAATGATTGGGTTAAAAAAACCAGTAAAATAATCCATAGATGTGTGTTATGCTGTGACACAATCCTTTCTACACAGGCCGGTGTGTAACTGATAAATGTCCTTCCTTATCCCCCTTTTGGTCCACACTCCGCACCTTTGCAGTTTGGGGAATTTTGTTAGGAAGTGTTGTCTTGGTGAAATGCGGACACTTTCGCTTCCAGCAGATATGTGTAGTGGCAGGAAGGAGGTGAAGGGAAAGTGAGCCCTAATCTACCCACCGCCCTGTCCCTGCCTACTTGCAACGACCCGCCCTAGGCGACGGGGTACAACTGGGCGGCGGTCCCTACGCTGTCTAAGTGCACGGGAGAACAAACAGGGAACACGCAAGGGAAGGGGCAGTAGCCACGGAACGCCGCGAGAAAACGGAGCAGTGAATGAGTAGTCAGGACCAGGATGAAGTGGAGTATACCAAAGTGAGCACGGAGAAGGAAGCAAGCCAGGGGCAAAGCAAAGCAGGTTAAGCGGAAGGCAGAAGCACGGCAGAAGCAGGCTGGAGCAAGCAGCAGTGAGGCCAGGAATCCAGAAGAATTACAAGCACTGAGGAAGAGAACACGGCAGGTAATAAAGGACAGGGGGCGGAGCTAACTCCGACTGACCAGGCCGCGATAGGCTCTCCCACTCCTGAGCCTGCCACCCTGGTTGGTGGGAGATGGTGTCAGTCGAACAGGTCTGGCCTCAGGTGTGGATTGATTAATCCCAGGAGTATACCTAGACATAGTACCTGGCAGTACCCTAACAATATGTTTGGGCCCTCCCATTCCTGGTTCCCTAATTTTAGGACCTTTATAATTCACCTCTTGAAACAGAAGAAATGTTCCCCTCGGGCCTGCACATCTGCATATATTTTATTTCCTGACTTATGGAAGCCTTCACTAATTTTATTTTTTATAGACGTAGTGGTATAGCTATCGCTATTTGCGGGACGAGCTATCGTTTTTATTGGTACCATTTTGGGGTACATGCGACTTTTTGATCACTTTTTATCCTATTTTTTGGGAAGCAAGATGACCAAAAAACTGCAATTCTGGTATGTTTTATTTCGTTTTCTTTATATAGCGTTCACCATGCGTTATAAATTACATGTTAACTTTATTCTGAGGGTCAGTACGATTCTGGCGATACCTATTTATAGCACTTTTTTATATTATACAACTTTTTGCACAATAAAATTACTTTTGTAAAAAGAATGTATTTTTTTGTGTCGCCAAGTTGTGAGAACCATAATGTTTTAATTTTTTCTTCTACTTTTTTTGGGGGAAAAGCAATAACCCCAGCAATTTTGCCACTTTTTTGCATCCTAAATTTACATTCCGAGGTGCATCTGTTGCTCAGCGCTGCGGGACGCGATGTGACGCATCCACCATAGTTGAGAGTCTATGGAGGGATGCGTGATGCGTGAAAAGATAGGACATGCCCTATTTTCCCACGGACCCTTCACACGGTCCGTTCAAACAACGGCTGTGTGATCGGCCACATTGAAAAACATAGGTCCGTGGGACGGCTGCTATTTCAACGGCCGTCCCACGGACATTTAACACGTTCGTGTGAATTAGGTCTTATAAAGTAAAAAACCTTTTTTTCCTCAAAATTATTTGTTTTTGTGTCTCCAAATTTGAAGAGCCATAATTTTTTAATTTTTCCGCCGATGCAGCTGTATCAGGGCTTTGTTTTTGCAGGAAGACTTGCAGTTTTTAATGGTACCATTTTGGTGCACATGCAACTTTTTGATCACTTTTTCTCAGAATGCCCAGAAAACAGCAACTCTTGCACTTTTTTTTAAATTTTTTTACGCCTTTTGCTGAGCGGGTTAAAGGGCGCAATAGCTTTATAGTTGAGGTTGTTACGGACGCAGCAATACCAAATGTGTAACTTTTTTACAGGTTTTTCATAATAAAACAAATTGTAAGGGGAAAAAGTGGGTTTTTCATGTTTATTTACTTGGGAATTTCGTTTATTTATTACAAAATTTATTAACCCGTTAGTGACCGCCAATACGCCTTTTCACGGCGGCCACTAACGGGCTTTATTCTGATGCATATGCCTTTTTACGGCACTGCATCAGAATAAAGTAAACAGAGCAGGGAGCTGTCAAATCTCCCTGCTCTCAGCTGCCAGACGTAGCTGAGGGCTGGGAACATCCCTGCTCGACCGGGTGAGATCGACATTAGTATCGATCTCACCCGTTTAACCAGGGGCGTAGCTAAAGGCTCATGGGCCCCGATGCAAGAATTCTTACTGGGCCCCCCCCCCGCAAACGTCTCATGGCCGACGGTCCGCAGCTTTCAGCTGCATCGCTTGGTCTCCTAAGTGACCCAACAATGCAGCACTAGCAGCCGGGGGCGTCACTATGGCTGGGTTCACACACCCTATTTACGGACGTAATTCGGGCGTTTTAGCATTGAATTACGTCCGAAAATGCGGCTCAAAAGCGTTGGCAAACATCTGCCCATTCATTTGAATGGGTCTTACGATGTTCTGTGCCGACATTCAATTTTTTCACGCGCCGCTGTCAAAAGGCGGCGCGTAAAAAAGACGCCCGCGTCAAAGAAGTGCCTGTCACTTCTTCAGACGTAAATGGAGCCGTTTTCCATGGACTCCATAGAAAAACAGCTCCAATTACGTCCGTAATGGACGCAGCGAAAGACGCCTGCACATGCCATTACGGCTGAAATTACGGTGCTGTTTTCTCCTGAAAACAGCACCGTAAATTCAGCCGTAACGGACGCTGCCGTGTGAACATACCCTCAGGGCTTAAAATGTCAGGGGAAATAGCCCCAATACATATGTGTCCGCCCAAAAAAAAATGTGTGTATAGGAGACAGCATAGCATATCTATAGCACTACGACCCTATCAACTATGGATAGGATTAGATACAGTGGCTCAGCAGACAGTATCACACATGATAGGATTAGATACAGTGGCTCAGAAGGCAGTATCACACATGATAGGATTAGATACAGTGGCCCAGCAGACAGTATCACACATGATAGGATTAGATACAGTGGCTCAGCAGACAGTATCACACATGATAGGATTAGATACAGTGGCTCAGCAGACAGTATCACACATGATAGGATTAGATACAGTGGCCCAGCAGACAGTATCACACATGATAGGATTAGATACAGTGGCTCAGCAGACAGTACCACACATGATAGGATTAGATACAGTGGCTCAGCAGACAGTACCACACATGATAGGATTAGATACAGTGGCTCAGCAGACAGTACCACACATGATGGGATTAGATACAGTGGCTCAACAGACAGTACCACACATGATAGGATTAGATACACAGCTCAGCAGACAGTATCACACAAGATACGATTAGATACAGGGCCCAGCAGACAGTATCACACATGACGGGATTAGATACAGGGCCCAGCAGACAGTATCACACATGATTGGATTAGATACACAGCTCAGCAGACAGTATCACATATGATTGGATTAGATACACAGCTCAGCAGACAGTATCACACATGATTGGATTAGATACAGGGCCCAGGTCGCTGACATTGCGTCTCCAGCGCTGGACCCAGGATAGGTAAGAATAATAATTTTGCTTCTTTATGTGTTACTGATTATTTTTTTGTGTTTGTGATTTTTTACAGGTTCGGTTGTTGGACTACGTCGGATTCGAGGACTTCAATGACGGCGTTTTTTTTTATTCTCAATAAAATGGTTAAAGAGGGTTGTGTTTTTTTATTTCAATAAAATATTTTTTCTATGTGCTTGTATCTTTTTAAACTTTATTATCACCGCCTTAGTAATGGCCGCTGGCTGATTGACAACGCCCATTACTAAGGCGAGGCTTAATGTTGGCAGGTGCAGAGGCCAACACTAACCCCCATTATTACCCCGGTAACCACCGCCACCAGGTGTGCTGGGAAGAGCCGGGTACGAACCAGTACCCGACCATCTGTAGTGACGGGCAGGCACCGGGGTGGCCGCAGGCTGGTAGTATTAGGCTGGGGAAGGCCAAAAACAGTGGCCCTTCGCACCCTTGTAATGCTGCCTGCTGCTGCTGTGTTGTATCTGGCTGGTTATGAAAATCGGGGGGGACCCCACATCGTTCTTTCCAATTTTTTTTTATTTTTTTTTAAATGACGTGGGGTCCCCCCCATTTTTCATAACCAGCCAGATACAATAAAGCAGCAGCCTATCATCACCAGGGTAGGAAGGGCCACTGTTTTTGGCCTTTCCCCTCCTGATAATACCAGCCTGCGGCCACCCCAGTGGCCGACCATCACTACAGATGGTCAGGTACTGGATCGTACCCGGCTCTTCCCAGCACCCCTGGTTGCGGTGGGTACCGGGGTAATAAAGGGGGTTAGTGTTAGCCGCTGCACCGGCTAACACTAAGCCCCGCCTTAGCAATGGACGTCGTCAATCAGCCGGCGGCCATTACTAAGGCGGTAGTAATATAGTTTAAAAAAAAACACAAAGACATAGAAAAAATATTTTATTGAAATAAAAAAAAACCCACACAGCCCTCATTAACCATTTTATTGATAATAAAAAAAAAGACGTCATCGAAGTAATCCTGGAATCAGACGTAGTCCAACGACCGAACCTGTAAGAAAACACACAAAAAATGATTAGTAACACGTGTTAGGCTTAGATACAGGGCCCATGTGTGATACTGTCTGTGGGACCCTGTATCTAAGCCTACCACAACGTAGGCTTAGATACAGGGTCCAGCAGACAGTAATCTTATACAGTATAAGATTACTGTGTGCTGGGGCCCTGTATCTAAACCTACAGTGTGGTAGGCTTATATACAGGGCCCATCAGACAGGATCACACATGGGCCATGTATCTAAGCCTACCATGTGATTGGCTTAGATACAGGGCCCAGCAGACAGGATCACGCATGGGCCATGTATCTAAGCCTACAGTGTGGTAGGCTTATATACAGGGACCACCAGACAGGATCACACATAGGCCATGTATCTAAGCCTACCATGTGATTGGCTTAGATACAGGGCCCAGCAGACAGGATCACACATGGGCCATGTATCTAAGCCTACCATGTGATTGGCAAAGATACAGGGCCCAGCAGACAGGATCACACAATCTGTGATCCTGTCCCATGGGCCCTCTAAGCCTGCTACATCGTAGGCTTAGGGGTTGTACAGTCCCTAAACATTAATGGCCTATCCACAGGATAGGCCATCAATAGCTGATGTGTCGCCCGGGACCCGCAAATCAGCTGTTTTGAAGGGGCCGCAGCACTCGTACGAGAGCTGCTTCCCCTTCATTTCACTACTCGCTCACACTGTGAATCGCCGACACGGATTCACAGTGTGACCGGAATGAAGTGACAGGAATGAAGGGGAGCAGCTCTCGTACGAGTGCTGCGGCCCCTTCAAAACAGCTGATTGGCGGGTCCCGGGAGTCGGTCCCCGCCAGTCAGGGCTAACCTTACCTTCCTCTTCGGCCATGCGGCAGTTCTGTCGTCTCGATGCTGTGCGCGGCGCATAGCGCTGTGACGTCATGCGCTGCGCACAGCGCCTGACGTCAGGACCTCCGCTGCCATCCGGAACCAGGAAGGTAAGTAAAGTATGTTACTATAGTAACAGGGGCCCGCGGCCCGAGTTACTATAGTAACTTTTTATTGATGTGGTGCGGGGGGCCGTGGGCCCCCCTGGCTTCGGTGCCCGGTCGCAATTGCGACCGCTGCGACCCCTATAGCTACGCCAGTGCGTTAAACCCTTCAGATGCGGTGCTCAATAGCGAGCACCGCATCTGAGTGGTTTTGGAGGGAGGGAGCTCCCTCTCTCTCCCACCGACACCCGGCGATAAGATCGCCGACTGTCTGTGTCTCCAATGGCAGCCGGGGGCCTAATAAAAGCCCCTAGGTCTGCCTGTACCGAATGCCTACTAGATCATGACGGAGGCATGACCTAGCAGATGCCTGTCCGTGTTAAACGGACTGGCAGTAATACGCTGCAATACAAAAGTATTGCAGTGTATTATAATAGCGATCGGAGAATCGCATATTAAATTCCCCTAGTGGGACTAGTAAAAAGTAAAAAAAAAAAGTTTAATAAAGTTAATAAAAAAAATGTGAAAAAAAATAATGAAAAACCCACTTTTCCCCTTACAAACTGCTTTAGTATTAGAAAACGTAAAGTAAAAAAGTTACACAAATTTGGTATCGTCTGTAATGACCCCGACTATAAGCTATTATATTACTTAATATATATATATATCAGTGTGAAGAGTGGGAGAAGAGGGTTGCATTGACAATCCAACACAATGGGCAGCACTTTGAACACATTTTATAAGTGGTCAGAAACTTGTAAATAACTCATGAAAGAATAAAGTAACGTTAAAACCAAGCACACCATTGTTTTTCTTGTGAAATTCTCGATAAGTTTGATGTGTCACATGACCCTCTTCCCATTGAAAAAACTAAAGTTGGATACAAAATGGCCTACTTCAAAATGGCCGCCATGGTCAACACCCAGCTTGAAAAGTTTCCCCCCTCCCATATACTAATGTGCCACAAACAGGAAGTTAATATCACCAACCACTCCCATTTTATTTAGGTGTATCCATATAAATGGCCCACCCTGTATATTTATTTGCATTGTGCACAGAGAAATAAGTATTTGATCCCTTTGGCAAACAAGACTTAATACTTGGTGGCAAAACCCTTGTTGGCAAGCACAGCAGTCAGATGTTTTTTGTAGTTGATGATGAGGTTTGCACACATGTTAGATGGAATTTTGGCCCACTCCTCTTTGCAGATCATCTGTAAATCATTAAGATTTCGAGGCTGTCGCTTGGCAACTCGGATCGTCAACTCCCTCCATAAGTTTTCGATGTTATTAAGGTCTGGAGACTGGCTAGGCCACTCCATGACCTTAATGTGCTTCTTTTTGAGCCACTCCTTTGTTGCCTTGGCTGTATGTTTCGGGTCATTGTCGTGATGGAAGATCCATCCACGAGCCATTTTTAATGTCCTGGTGGAGGGAAGGAGGTTGTCACTCAGGATTTGACGGTACATGGCTCCATCCATTCTCCCATTGATGCGGTGAAGTAGTCCTGTGCCCTTAGCAGAGAAACACCCCCAAAACATAATGTTTCCACCTCCATGCTTGACAGTGGGGACGGTATTCTTTGAGTCAAAGGCAGCATTTCTCTTCCTCCAAACACGGCGAGTTGAGTTAATGCCAAAGAGCTCAATTTTAATCTCATCTGACCACAGCACCTTCTCCCAATCACTCTCAGAATCATCCAGATGTTCATTTGCAAACTTCAGACGGGCCTGTACATGTGCCTTCTTGAGCAGGGGGACCTTGCGGGCACTGCAGGATTTTAATCCATTACGGCGTAATGTGTTACCAATGGTTTTCTTGGTGACTGTGGTCCCAGCTGCCTTGAGATCATTAACAAATTCCCCCCGTGTAGTTTTCGGCTGAGCTCTCACCTTCCTCAGGATCAAGGATACCCCACGAGGTGAGATTTTGCATGGAGCCCCAGATCGATGTCGATTGACAGTCATTTTGTATGTCTTCCATTTTCTTGCTATTGCACCAACAGTTGTCTCCTTCTCACCCAGCGTCTTACTTATGGTTTTGTAGCCCATTCCAGCCTTGTGCAGGTCTATGATCTTGTCCCTGACATCCTTAGAAAGCTGAACTCTTAATGGTTGGTAGGGGATCAAATACTTATTTCTCTGTGCACAATGCAAATAAATATATATAATTTTGACAATGTGATTTTCATTTTTTTTTTTAATATAATCTATCTCTCACTGGTAAAATTAACCTAGCCTAAAAATTTGAGACTGTTCATGTCTTTGACAGTGGGCAAACTTACAAAATCAGCAAGGGATTAAATACTTATTTCCTTCACTGTGTATATATATATATATATATATATATATATATATATATATATATATATATATATATATATATATATATATATAATATATATATGTTTATACATCCCACTGAAAAGGACATTGGGAGGAGCATTATATCCACACAGAAAATCTGAAGGTTAGTCCTATTGAATGACATGTGGCTAATCCTCATGCAGATCTGCTGCACACCTATGGCACATCCACAACAAAAATGACTCGGATTTAGGACATTTCAGTACCATACTAGTGTATGCCTCCCCAAAATGGTACGTGTAGAAACTACAACTTGTCCTCCAAAAAAAACAAAACCCCTGACTGAAGGGATTGTAGACTATTCAACCTTCCGCTAACCATTAAATCCCCCCCCCCCCCCGCTTACAATTATTTAGGATTTTCTATATCCTTGGATAAACCCTTATCACCCCTTTCGAATACAACCATATAAATACAACTACTTTTGGTTTTCAAAGGCCACAGCAGCCAATTTTATTATCCATCAACATTTAAAACTTTTAAATACAACTAAATAAATAAATAAATAAATAAGAACCTGTTCACATGAGCGCTGCCCTTCCGTTGAAGGTTTCCGTGGGTTTAACCCCCCAACGGAAAGGCAAATGTAAACCTTAGCTTTCGTTTGCATCACCATTGATCTCAATAGTGAAGGAAACTTTGCTAATGGTTTCCGTTTGTCACCGTTGTGAACGGGTTCCGTTTTTTTGATGGAATCAATAGCGCAGTCGACTGCGCTATTGATTCTGTCAAAACAACGTAAAAATCGACGTAAAATTATATTGAAAAATATAATCTTACTAATCGAGCATCATTCTTTAATCTGCAGCTGACCCACGCACTTAAGGTGGTTTTACACGGCCCATCCTGGGTCGTGTAAACGAGCGCCGATCAACGAGAAAGGATTGATAGCAAAATGTTATAAAAAATGACTTAGTCAGAAATTGATAAAGTTCCCCCATTTAATAAAAAAAAAAAAAGGTAGGCAGGAGTAGTAGGAGAATTGGAAGATAGAAGCTGACAAGAGATTATATCAGGGATTAAACATATGGCTTTAAATTCAGCACAAAGACTCTCTCCATTCTATACCATACATAGGTTTTATTATTCCCCTGGAAAATTGACCTAAATGTGCCCAACAAGGCAGCGGTCCCCAACCTTTGTTGCACCAAGGACCACTTTCATGCAAGACAATTTTTCCACGGATCGGCGCACGCGGGGGGGCGGGGGGTTTTGGTTGGATCACACGCATCACAAAACACCCTGCAGACTGCAATTAGATGGAAATAAAGTAAAGTTGGAAACGTTTTTAGGATGAGATCACACGTCGCGTAATTACTGCGGATTTTCCGCAGCGTCATTTGTTTTGCGAAATATCAGAAGCATAATACAGTAGCAGCAAAGTGGATGAGATGGAACAAATCTCATCCACATGCTGCGTAAATACTGAGCTGACAAATGCTCAGAAATTGTCATGCGGTGCAGTTTTATTCCGCAGCAAGTCAATTCTATTTACTGCTTATTTGTTGCGGGTTCAATGGGGAATTCAACCGGGAGGTGAAACCCACAACAAATAGCAGTTGTTGCGTTCATTAGGGCGAAATCGCATCGATTCCACCACAAAAAAACACAACTCAGAAAAAAACAATCTTATACTTACCCAGAAGTCTGTGTTTCTTCCTCCAGGCGAGCATGCTGGGAAGACGTTTCATCCCATGTGACCGCTGCAGCCAATCACAGGCTGTAGCGGTGGTCACATGGGATGAAACGTTATCCCAGGAGGCCGGCCTGGATGACGTCAGACGCCAATCACAGGCTGCAGCTGTCTCCTGGAATGAAATGTCATCCCAGGGGGCTGGCCAGCTAGCAGGCCGGCTAAATGCTGCAGTTTTCCGCAATGGACATTCCAGGCGAAAAACTGCACCACAGTTTGGTGCGGCTTTTCACCCGGTATTCCCTGCAGCCACCGTGGCGGATACCGCGGCCCGGTATCAAATTATCCACGACCTGGTATTGGTCCGCGGCCCGGTGGTTGGGGACCACTGCACTAAGGGACTCAGGGTGCCTGAGATGTGGGGAGGAGGAATCGGACAATTTACATATATTATAGAAAAAGGCCCCTTATTGCAGTATAAACAATTTCTACCTATTTTTATAGGTTCTACCTATAGGACTAATTGGAAGACGGATTAAAAACAGAGTGGTGACTTTTAGCTCATTCAGAAGAGTGTGATCCTCGTCCGTGTGCTGTCCGTTTAAATAATTGACCGCACACGAACAAATGCATTTCAATGGAGCTATTCAGACATGCATGAATTTTCACGCAGCGGGTGTCCGTTGCGTGAAACTCAGTGCATATCCTTTATTGGTCCGTTTCTGCAGACGTTGTCAAATATTGAGGTCTATTGGTGCGTTAACAACACGGACAGCACACGGATGATATCCGTGTGCTGTGCGTGTTTCATGCATCAGTTGCTAAGAAATGCAGAGAAATAAAAAAAAATAGAAAAGGGAGTGCTTGTAGAGGATAATCACGGAGGTGAAAACGGATGGCACACGCAAAGCACACTAAGGGCACACGAACATGAAATGCAGGAAATAGGATCTGATTTTTGTGCACAGAAATCAGACATGCTCGTGTGAATGTCCCTAATTCTATGCTAGGAAGTGAATTGTGAAAAACTGAATAAGGAAAGAGGCTCCGGTAATTGAGATGAGGGTCAGATATTCCGATTTCTCCATCCTCAGAGAGAGGCTGTAAAAGATGTTGGGATAGATGGGAATCTCGGGATATGCCCCAGGAGGAGTATAATATAGTGACTGGGGGGGTGCAGGACGGTAGGGTAGTGGAGATTTTTATACATGATTTTTTTTTGTCTTTTTATGTGAAAGTATGGAGGGGTGTAGTTGTAGGGGGTGGGGGTAATAAGTTGGGCAGTGTAATACACAACTATATAATGGGATTCCTCACGGTCTAGATGACAGATGGACTCCATATTTATTAGGTTTCTGTGATTGTGACACATAGCTGGTCATAGTTTTCTGACGTTGTATTAGAAGTATTCACTTATAGGGGGTTTTGTTAAATCAATAATAATATCAGAGGTAAGAACAAGGTGACCTGAATTAGACGTCTGACAGAGGTCTGTGCAATGCAGTTACCCCTAGCACTATCAGGATATGCTATAACTGGTATTATCCTCCTGCTAGAAGTTACCAATATGAATTTTGCTACTAATTATAATCTATCGTCTGAAACAAGTTGTGCAAAAGTTGTGTATTTATGTAATTGTATAGTACTGTAGTCGGAGTAACCTTATTCAATGTCTGATATATTATGTATTCTATACTTATATTATATGTGTTTGTTTTTTTTACGGAAAATAATAAAGATTTAAAAAAAAAAGAAAAAAAAAGAAAGGGTTAAAATAACTGTTACAGGAAATGTGGAAGACTTGTCCATAGCAACCAATCAGGTTGCTGCTTGCATTTTGAATCCTGCAGTCAGTTAGAAACCGTTGGTACCTGCCATATTTGGCTGATGGTGAATGCTGAAGAAGCAGTGGTTGTTTTCTTCCTACATTTATACAATAACTATTATTGATAATGTTCATGACAATTATCATCGGGAGCATTATTGTAACAATTGCTCTGGGCCAGGCGATAAAAGAAAGTCCAATAAGGGTCCTATGTTCAGACCCCTCAGACAGGGTCTACACACGGAAGGACAACGAGACACAGGTCAGTTGCATTTGGAAATCAGAGACTGAATTTACATTTGACCCAACTTCTACAGTGGATGTGAATGGCCCGCCACCAAATTGTGCCTGGCACAGAAATAGAGAAAAACTATTTGATACATTGGCCTGGTCTGGCACCATAAAAGTCTCCACCACTGTTGATGATACAGTCACTGTACATTGCATCACTCCCACCTGCTCTTTACCTACTTGTATTCACAAGAAAACCACCATTACGTTGTACAAGCAAGATGTCAAGTTCTTCTTCAGTCCCCCATCCCCCATTCAGCAGTATGAACTTGTATATTTTGGTTGGTGTGCCAAGATGAAGAGCAGTGCCTGGAAATATGAATTTTCCAGCAGGCAAGGTGAGGCAGCGACTGTTATACCAAGCAATTACCACACAGAGATTGAAGACTCGGCTTACCCGGCAGGTCTACGTGACTACTGTTCTACCTACTACAACTACAAGGTCCATGTTAGATATAGCAAAGTGGGAAAATATGTGGCTTCTCTTACTCTCCAAAATAGCATGATGCCCGAGCTGGTTGTGTCTATAGAAGTTGAACGGGCTCTGCTGTATGTACTGAGGGCCACCTCTCCCCTACTTCCCCCTAACACTGAGGTAAAACTTTCTTGGATGTTTGAGCAATTGACAAATAAAGTGTCTGCCTTTCAGCTCACAGATGAAAATAGAATAGGGAATTGGGATGTGGCCTTCACCAAATCTGCAATTAACACCGTGTTTTGTTCATCACCTTTCAGTACTAGTGGACATGGATTTGCAGTTGCACATTTCTTAACCAATGGGAGCAAAATAGGAAAAGTCAATGGGGATTTTTTGTACACCAAAGGTGCTGTTGCCTTGACCGTCAACCTTAAATCTTCATTCTCTATAAAACTAAACCCTAGTATTAAAAAAAGCAACACCTACTACTTTAGTCAAACAAGTGGCCTGCACTTCTCATCTGAGAATAAAGAGGACATGAATGGCAGCGACCACTTTATATTCCTTCAACAGGAAAGTTTTGTATATTTGTTCCAGCTTAAGTTTGTAGATACAGAAAAATTCTCTCTCACAGTAGCCGTGTATTTAAACAGAAAAAGCCTTTTGTATAAGTCTTTAAATGATACGGGTCTGGAGGTTCACCTGTTCAGTAGTGGATCTTCATTACTGTATACATCCATATACATAGTTTGGTTTATACCATTTCAACATCCATCTTTACAGTGTGAATGGACCTTTATACTAGAACTATATGGGTCTAAAAAAAGCTACCTGTTCAGCAATACAACATACACCTATACAGATAAGGTTTCCAATGCAGCATCATTCATACCAGGCATTGTCCTACCATTCAACCCCAGGTATTATGCAGGCTTTGTAGCCAAGGTGAACTTTACTAGAAGTGGAGTGAAGCCTGTCGTCCTAAAAGCTGTGTATGGCAGACATGACAGGAAAGTATTAGAGACCTCGGTATACTGCTACAAAGTCTTCTGTCAGATAGATGAATTCCACATAGAAAGACCTGCACATCCAGCAATTATAGTGTCAACAAGAGGAGCACGTCTTTCCATTTTTGTAGCCATACAAGTAAATTGCTCTGCCATGCAAGGGGTAAATATCTTGTGGAGAATCTATAGCGTTTCCTCAGAATCTGACACACCAGTCTGGGATAACTATTTACAATTGCCACAAGTATTAGCAGTAAATCAAAACAATATTGAAATTCCAGAGTTTTCTTTAAATTATGGGTTTTATGTTTTTAACGTCTCCATTGACATTGCTACTGCTGATGATGATGAAGAGTCCTCACGTGCCAATACAGATTCTGTTGTTGTGGAGGTAAGGGAGAGTGACTTGATAGCTGTCATTTCAGGGGGCTCTTATAGGACTGTTGGTTTCAGTGAAAAGTGGGCTCTTGACGGGCATTCTTCATATGACCCAGATTCACTAGATCCATTTGAAGGGCTGACATTTTCATGGTATTGCTCAAAAACTGCATCTGATTACCAGACTATGACTCTAAGTACAGGAGAAAGCTGTCAGTCAGAACAAATAAGCTTATTATGGGTGAACCCAAGTGCTGTCAGCCAGTCTGTGGAGCCTGAAACCTTACAAGGCAACAGACATTACCATTTTAGACTGTCTGTTAGAAAAGCAAACAGGACAGCCTATATTGATCAGACCGTTTTCATTGCTCCCGGGTCTCCACCTGCTGTCAGTGTTAAATGTATAGAGAATTGTCGGAGAATTTTAGTTCCAACTGAACGATTTTCTTTGTCAGGAAAATGCACTGATTGTAGTAAAACAAGCCGGCCCCAGTATGAATGGTTTATACGTCAGAGTTCAACAGAATTGAGCTTTGACTGGAAGGCAAAGACCACTACTGGAAGGTCTATTGCCTACATGTCCTTCATGGCTTCAGCATTTATAGATGTTGCAGATATGTGGTATAGTCTTGATCTAACAGTTACGACTTGGACTGGTGCACCATCGGTTTATAAATACACATTTTATGTTAATTCCCCTCCAAAAGCTGGCAGCTGTAATATTGAGCCGTCTATTGGCATCGCTTTGCAGACTAAATTCATTGTTAGTTGTAAAGGATTCTTGGACAAAAATTTACCGTTACGTTATAAAGTTCTAACAGCTTTAGATAAAGTAAGTTACATAAGTTCATTGCAGCAAAACTCATTAGGTGTAATTATTTATGATGGCTATAACAGTTCCACGTCACCATTGTTGCTGCCAATCGGAGCCCCTGATAATTCCTATATTTTGACCGTATATGTTCAAGTGTCCGATGCTCTTTCTTCATACACACAAATAGCCCTAAGTGTAACTGTGGTCAATTCATTTGAGGATCAGCCAGAAGAATCATCCATTGAAGAGCTTATTTCCCATGCCCATGACCCCACAATGAGATTTTTTCTTGACACTGGAGACTTTTTAAAAACAGGGCATTTTATATACATGATAGCCTCTGTTTTAAACAGTTTTAAGACCGACACCTTTGTACAAGCTTTGATGAATAAGAGAAGTGAATTGAGAGAAAGTCTTCTGAACATGTCATCTAGTATAATGATCACAAACATCATGGCTGTCAACCAAATAATCACAAGTATCAGCCAACTTACAGAAGAGGCCAAAGAAGTGAATACAAAATCTCAACACATTGCATTGACAAAGTTAAGAGAAGTTAGTGTCGCCTTAACCAAGCATAGGAAAGGAATCATTGGTTCCGTAGAGAGCGAGAAGTTAAGCTCTGGTATATTAGAATCCCTGTCCAATGTTCTGAATGCCTCATTAATACAGATGGACAGATTTGCAGCTGAAATACCTCTTCCATCTGTGGACGTGCTTAAGAACACTTTATCTGTACTGGAGACTGTGACAGATGCTGTATCATTTGGGAAAGTTCCTGGAGAAACGGAAACTTCCATGGTAACCAATAATTTTAGGATCACATTAAAAAGAGAAGAAAAATGGGATCTTTCTGGCTCACATAGAAAAACAGAGAATACGTTCCCATCTTTTTTCCTAAAATTACATGATAATGAATCGACTGTACCTGTTGATGCTATTGTGACATATGCTTTTTATGAATTCCTGGAGGATCCTCTGCCGTGGTTAAAAAATGGAAGAGATATTGATACAGTGATAACTGGGTTTTATATGGTAGCTCCAGATGATACAGGAAGGTTAATGAATTTACATCCTACTCAAGTTGATGTTATTATGAAAAGAAAGAATATACCTCCCGTTTTTGATATTTGGGTTTCACCAGATGTTCATAAAACAACAAGTGGAATATTTTGTTTTGAAGTTGACCAAACATCGGAGGCAGAGTGGTTTGTGCAGTTTTTTTATGCAGAAAGCATCATCTTTGATATTTCACTTCACATTGGGGATAATATCACAAATAACCCTGTTGCATTTTTCCGTATTCCTAATTCAGAAGAGCAAGCAAAAACAAGCGAAGACGAAAACATAAAGACTTGGAATTCCAAAATGATTCGCATTCCATTGGAATCTTTCCCTGAGATCTCGCTCATACACAATATTACAATTGAACTGACCACTACATTTGTTGTTTGGCGCAAAACAAAATTATTGCGCGCATCTATCTTTAATATTGCTTGCTTAGACTTTGAAGACATGGGAAATAATTGGAATGAAGGGAACTGTAAAGTAGGTAATTTTTCAAATAATACAGTGATACATTGCATTTGTGAGGGTTTGACAAAAGCACAAAGACGAAATGTGCCCTTTCTGAAAAAAAGACACACATTTCTATCAGCCAGAGTATTCGTTCTGCCTAATCCAATAGATTTAACGAAAGTTACTGTCCGATCTTTACAGTCAAACTTAGTGACATTGCTTTCTGTTCTTGTCATTTGCGTTACTTATCTGGGATTGTCTATGTGGGCGAGAAAAAAAGATATAAGTGACCAGACAAACCGAGATGCAATAAGGTTACCAGCCAATAGCCCAGGCCATGAACATCGTTATAGTGTTACTATTTATACTGGCAGTGGCTTTGGATCTGGTACCACAGCAAAAGTGTATTTGGAAATTATGGGCACAGAGAGAAACCACCGTGTATTGTGTTTAACATTCCCTGGCCGTCAGTTATTCAGACGAGGAGGGATAGATACATTTATTTTTACTACTAGCTACCCCTTAGGAGACATATCTAAAATCCGAATATGGCATGATAATACTGGGAATTCTCCTGGCTGGTTCCTAAGCAGAGTTAAAATTGAAAAAATGTTTAGTGACCAAGAATGGTTTTTTGTGTGTCAGGCCTGGCTTGACGCTGAAAGACATTATGGATTAATACATAGATCATTCTCTCCTATGAATACTCAACAGCCGCTAGAAAAATCGGAATATTTCTATATTATATTATCTTGCCGGCTCAAAGAAGAACATTTGTGTTTTTCCGTTTTCCTCACTAATTTGCCATTAGCTTTGACCAGATTTCAGAGACTTTCGTGTAGTTTTGTGATTCTCATGTGCAGTCTGCTCATCAACATCATTTTTTTCAACGCAGAAAAAAGTGAAATCGATGAACCCGAAATCCAGGTTATTAGATCTTTTATGGTGGGACTTCAAAGCTCCACAGTTATGTTTTTTATAGAGTGGCTAGTAGATAAATTAATACCATTTTCTGCACTGACAAAAACATCTTTAGTAAGTGACACAGCAAACCAGGATTCTTCTGGAGATGGAACAACGGAAAATAGTTCAGAAAACATAGGAATGGAATCTCGTGTCACCCCCATGGAATGTTTACCCACCAGGCAACGCATGTCACATAACAACTGTGTGCTCCCGGAAGACATAGCGAATCAAATAGATGTATTAGAGGATAGTGATACATGTACTGAAGAACACCCTGAGACACAGCAAGAAAATGTCATGCTAAAAACATGTTATAATGTGTGTAACCATCTGAAAGGAGCTTCATGTTTTCTTGTGGCTTGGGGGTCTAAGTATGTTGTGTGGGGATTACTTTTTAGCATGACCATTATATCAGCAGTACTCATTATATTGTATGGCTTGTCATATGGGTTTAATTTGTCAATGATGTGGCTGACCGCGTCTGTAACATGTTTTTTCCAAAACGGTTTTCTCCAAATTGCCAAAACTGTATTCTTCAGTTTAATTTCCTGCATTAGGCCAAAATATTGCAAAGACATCCCTTGGCCATGTAGACATATGTCAAAGAATAGTGTACTAGAAATTCAGAGGTGTTACAGTTAAGAAAAATGTTGCATTTCACATGTTTAGCACTTTGAAACATTTATCAAATAAAAAAACAAAACGCTAATAATTCTGAAAAATGCTCTAAATAAAAAAAGTTAGTTTATCACAGTCTGTGAATGGATTATTTTTACGTTTAATCGGCTGGAAACAAAATGTATTTCTGCCCAAGTATAAAAACACTGGCATGGGGTGGGTGTAGCCTGTATAACAACAGATTAGTTATCTCAGTGCTTTGGAACATGTGCTTTAATTCCAGAAGGTTTCGGCTAAAGCTGACTTTACACCTTAAATGGATATTCCCAGAATCTTCAATTATCACCGATCCACAGCATTGGGGATAATTGTCTGATCGCTGAGCGCCCCAGCCCTGGGACAACCAGCGATCTTAAGAACGGGAGTACCGAACCCCCAGATCTTCCTCAATGCTCGACTGTAGGCATTGAATGGAACGGCTGTCCAGCGTGCGCTCTGTGGCTCTATTCAAAGTCCATGGGAATGACGGAAACAGCCGAGTAAAGCCCTTGGCTGTTTCCATCAGTCTCATAGACAGTGAATGGAGCGGTGGATGTACGCAGCGCGACACAGCGATCTTTGGATGTGTGACCTGTATCGTGTGTAGCCCCAGCCCAATTGACAAAACTGACAGTATATAATGATTAAATGATGGGCATAAAAGACTGCTCATGGAGATACAAGCTTTAGGCTGCGTTCACACGTAGCATCCACAGCGCAGCTGATTGGCGGATGGCGAGCTTTTCGACAAAGTTATTATTTTGGTTTCAGGACTTTGTATATGCAATTCAGCGTTCACTCAAAAGTTTAAAATATTTCACTCATGTAAGTTTCATAGGCTGTGGATGGTGTCGTGGTTTGACAGCAAAACAGCAATTTTACCTGAAAAACTGCGCTGCCATTAACAGTCATTAAAAAAAAGTGCCATTTTTTTAGTATAATCGCATGTGGGCGCAATTTATTGGTCACATCACCGTGCTGTGGCCGCTATGTGTGAACTCAGCCTAAGGAGCTTATCTGAGCGAAATAATTTTACCCATTTAACCATTGAGTGAATACTGAATTACACATACAAAATCCTAAAGCGAAAAAAACCTTGCTGAAAAACATGCTGGCCTGCCCCACTTTTTCAATGGAAGTGATTGTTTGTTTTTATTGATATCATTTTTCAATATAAACCCCTTCCCAACATTTGTCGTATGGATACGTCATGGAAAGCCAGTGCTTCCTGTATTTTACCGTATTCATACGACAAATGGATGGCACCGGCTCAGAAGCCGAGTCGGTGCCATCATCGCCGAATGTCAGCTGTGTATTACAGCTGACATCCGGCTGGAATGGCGGGGAACGAAATTAGCTTAGATCCGCGGTATTAAACTCTTGAGGGTATGTTCACACGGCTTATTTTTGGAAGCAGAACGCCTCCAAACATCTGCCTATTGATTTCAATGGAAAAAACAGCGTTCTGTTACGATGGGCCGTTTTTTTATGCGGCCGTTTTGAGAAAACGGCCGCGTAAAATAACAGCTGCGGAAAAGAAGTGTATGTCCCTTTTTGGGACGTTTTTGAAGCCGTTTTTCATATACTCTATTAAAAACAGCTCCAAAAACGGCCGTAAAAAAACGCAGTGAAAAACGCCGCGAAAATCAAGTGTGGCTTAAAAAACGTCTGAAAATCAGGAGCTGTTTTCCCTTGAAAACAGCTCCATATTTTCAGACGTTTTTGAGTTTGCGTGTGAACATACCCTAAAGGGACAGTGTCATGATTTTTTTATTATTATTAATTTATGTGTTTTTATTTAATAAAATATTATATTGACATTATTTATTTTTTCACATAAAAATTTTTTTTATTAACACATACACAGATGGAATACGGCAGCTAGAGTGTATACGGCTCTCCTTCATTGTATCCTCTGCTTCTGCTATGTCACTCTGTACTGCGCAGGCACAGTTCAGAGCGACCCAGCATAGAAGCTGGTTTGTAGGTGGAAAGCCGGCGCCATTAGGAAGACCGGCAGCACTGCAGGTAAGGTGTTTGTCCATGTCTGTCTCTCGCGGCCCCCCTGCCACACCCCCCCCCCCCTCGTGGTCACCCCCGCACACTTGCTGTAACTGTGTGTGTGTGTGTGTGTGTGTGTATAGCAGAGCTGTATGTGTGTGTGTGTAGCAGAGCTGTGTGTGTGTGTAGCAGAACTGTGTGTGTAGCAAAGGCTGTGTGTGTATGAGAGCTTTGTGTGTAGCAGAGCTGTGTGTGTAGCAGAACTGTGTGTGTGTAGCAGAGATATGTGAGTGTGTGTGTGTGTGTGTGTGTGTAGCAGAGCTGTGTGTATAGCAGAGCTGTGTGTGTGCGTAGTGTGCGCAGAAGAGCTGTGTCCTATTTTTGTGCAACGGAGTATGCAAGGGCGCCGCTGATCCTTCATAGCCGCTTATCAGGTGTTTTGAAGAATCAGCGACAAGCACCCCCCACCACACTCACACACACAAATCCCCCCAAACATGCAGCTGTGCCACACACAACCCCCCCACTGATCTTTTTTATGCAAAATTATATTTTAAAACGCTTGCATAAAGAAGTAACGGCTCGTTTTCCCATTGATATAAATGGGAAGCTTAATCAAGCATTTGCCACCTTGTTTGTGTGTTTTTTGACGCATTTTGTGTGTGCATTTTGGCGAATAATTAGGACTCCCATTGACTATGGGAACATTTGGCGTGTTTTACGTGCATAGTAATTGACTCGACACTTCTATATTTACACAGCGCATTTTTTAAAAACACGTGTGTAAAAAAGCGGGTTGTATATACTAACAGCGCACTTTACCAATTATGTAAATGATAAGTGCAATCAAGCGTTTTTTGATGCAGTCTTTGGTACGTAAAATGCACCAAAAAAATCACGCCAAATACACACCATGTGAACCTGTCAATTGAAAAGTCATTCACTTCACTTTCATCATTTTTAGGGTATGTGCACGCGTAGTGTTTTCAGACACTTTTCGGGCAGTAAACGTCTCAAAAAACGGCTGAAAAATCAGAAGCTGAACGCCCACAAACATCTGCCCATTGATTTCAATGGGAAATACGGCGTTGTGTTCCAACGGGGCATTTTTTTACGCCTTATTTTCAAAAAACGGCACGTAAAAAGACGCCCCACGAAAAAGAGGTGCATGTCACTTCTTGAGCTGTTTTTGAAGCAGTTCTTCATTGACTCTATACAAAAACAGCTCCAAAAACGGCCGTAAAAAACGCAGCGAAAAAAGCAAGTTTGATTAATAAATGCCTGAAAATCAAGAGCTTTTTTCCCTTGAAAACAGCTCCGTATTTTTAGACGTTTTTTATTAAAGGGAATGTGTTGCCAGAAAAACATTTTTTTTTTTTTAATTAAACATTTAGTGTGTAGGTGATTAAACATTGTTCAAATTTTTTTTATTTTTTTCACGAGTCAGGAAATATTATAAATTAATTCTAATTTATAATATTTCCCATTGCTGGTCACTAGATGGAGCTATTCCCAAAATTACAGCATTGCAAAATTGGCTAAAAAGCCCTCGCTCTAGTGAGCTCTCAGCATCCCCCCCTCCTTTATCCTGGCTAGTGCCGGGATAAACGAGGGGTTTGAACGGTCTAACCTCCTACACTGTGTGTCGCCATTTTTTGAGCTAACACACAGTGTAGTAGGTTTACATACAGTAGTAAACGTACACAAACACGAACATACATAGAAATCTCTTACCTGCTCCTGCTGCCGCGGCTCCCTCCGGCCCGTCCGCTCCGTCTGCTGCCGCTGGTCCAAGTGCACAAGTCCGGAAGCCGCGACCGGAAGTAGTAATCTTACTGTCCGGCCGCGACTTCCGGTCCACAGGAAAATGGCGCCGGACGGCGCGCATTTCAAATTGGACTGTGTGGGAGCGGTGCATGCGCAGTTCCCACACAGACGGCGTACATGTTAGTGGATGGAACGGGCCCCGTTCGCAGTCCCTATGGGACTGTGGCTGCCGTATTCCATGTCTGTATGTGTCGTTAATCGACACATACAGAAATGGAAAAAAAAATGGCAGCCCCCATAGGGAAGAAAAAGTGTAAAAATAAGAAAAAGTAAAACACAAACACACAAATAAATATAAACGTTTTTAATAAAGCACTAACATCTTTAACATATTTAAAAAAAAATTGTGATGACACTGTTCCTTTAAGCGTGTGAACATACCCTTAGCCTTTTGGTGTGTCCTATAGCGTCTACCAGCTGCATTGTACAATCACTCCCAAAATGGGAGCCGGACAATGCTTAGCAATTTGAAGACACCTTTTCCTGGCTTGTAGACAAAAATAGGGAGGGGGGTGAGATTCCCTTACACATTTACAGCAGCTGTGAGTCAGCTTGCTTTACCTTATTCACCTTGCTGTAATTCTGGGAAGTACTCCCTCTGGTGGCCAGACATCCACCTGTAATGGCAGGAACTGGAGCAAGCTCCGATCCCTGCCATTAACCCCTTAGATGCAGCGATCGCTGCATCCTTGTGGTTGGCGGCAGATCGGCAGCCCTGCCCTGCAATCGCAGGGCCCCCGACTGCTGCTATGGCAACAGGAAGCCTAATGATGGTCTCCTGCTCTGCTATTATGTAAGCCGATTAGGCCCCGCCCGGAGGCGAAGCTTAATCGATTTGCTGTTAGTGAATGACTGACAGATCTGATACATTGCACTACATAGGTAGTGCAATGTATTAGAAAAAAAAAAATCAGACAGTTGGACCTTCAGGTCCCCTAGTGGAATTTAAAAAAAAGTGTCAAAAAAGTTTCAAGTAACTGATACCATGTATGTCTTTGTTCATATGAAAAAAAAAATATATATAATTCAAAAAAAAAAAAAAAAAAAGTTTCAAGTAATAAAATAAAATGCAATCGTCCTTTTCCCTTATCAAGGCCTTTATTATTTTTAAAAAATAAATAAACCACACATATTTGGTGTCGCCGCGACCGTAACAACCTGAACTATAAAAATATTATGTTATTTATTCCACGTGGTAAAAAACCCATAAAATCTATACCAGAATTTCTGTTTTTTGGTCACTTTGACCTACAAATATTGGAATAAAAAGTGATCAAAAAGTCGCATGTACCCAAAAATGATACCTATAAAAATTATAGCTCGTCTTGCAAAAAAAAAGCCCTCATACAGCCCCATCGACAAACAAATTAAAAAGTTATGGTTTTCACAACTTGGCGACAGAAAAAATACATTATTTTTACAAAAGTAATTTTATTGTGCAAAAATTTGTAAAACATAAAAAAGTGCTATAAATTTGGTTTCGCCGGAATCGTACTGACCCGCAGAATAAAGTTAACATGTAATTTATAATGCATGGTGAACGCTGTATAAAAAAAATCCTAAACAAACTATGCCAGAATTGCGGTTTTTGGTCACCTTGCCTCCCAAAAAATTAGATAAAATATTATCAAAAAGTCGCATGTACCCCAAAATGGTACCAAATACAAACTACAGCTTGTCCCACAAAAAACAGCCCTCATACCACTGCGTCTATCAAAAAATAAAATTAGTCAAGGCTCCAATAAGTCAGGAAATAAAATATATGCAGTTGTGCAAGCCCGAGGGGAACATTTCTTCGATTTTAAGAGGCAAAGAATCAAGGGCCTAAAATTAGGGAGCCAGGAAGGGGAAGGCCCAAACATATCTGCTGGGGTGCCCGTATTATACCAGGACAACACTTCCCAGCAAAATTCCCCAAACTGCAAAGGTGCCGAGTGTGGACCAAAAGGGAGATAAGGAAGGACATATATCAGTGCGACACCGGCCTGTGCAGAAAGGATTGTGTCACAGCATAACACACATCTATGGATTATTTTATTGTTTTTTTTTTACCCCATTATTATACCACCTGACTATGCCCCTGATGTACTTTGCCCAGCTCACATATGCCCCACTGTGAAATTAATCCCCATCACTCTTGAGTTCCTTTTCTCCATAACAGAATTTGTCCAGGATTCATTCATATTTACAAAAATGACCGATCGGGAGAGATTGCACATACAATGGTTTGATGTACAGAAATCTAAAATGGCTGTGGACGGAGCCTTTATTTATAGGTTCATGCTTTCACTTAAGACACAACCAATCAGATGATGCCAAGTACATATAGGTATACACCCAACAATACTTCCATATAAGGTAATGACTTTCTTCCTGGTACTCATCTGTTTGGAATGCCAGATGATGTCATCTTTACCCTATCTTAGGGAATAAGGAATGCATTCATTTAAGAGAAGATTAAAAACATATCTAATACACATCTAATACATATCTCAAACAATATAATGCAGTCATTTTGTATTGATAATATTAATACAAAATAAATCTAACAGGTATTAGATTTATTACTGACAGTTCCCCTCTTTTTGACAAAATACTGCATCCAACTATTCTATCCCTATGGGAACCGATATCCTCTGAAGGTGAAAACTCGGATCCTCCTATCCCTTCCTAACCTAGTATGGTGTCCATTAGATTGGGGAATCTACCTATCATGAGTTACAGCTGAAACTGTGGTATTGTAATGACGGGGTATTGAGACAGACAGGTGAGCCCTAATCTACCTGCCACTCAGTCCCTGCCTACTTGCATGGCCCGTCCTAGGCGACGGCGTACAACTGAGCGACAGTCCCTACGCTCAATATGTGTACGACAGACAAACAGACAAGGGCACACAGAAGCTAAGGGAAATGGGGCAGTTGCCCATGGCAACACCGTGAGCAACAGGAGTAGTGAACAAGCCGAGTCAAACCAGGAAACGTAGAGCAGGAGCGTAGTCAGTAAAGCCAGGGTCAAAATGAAGCAAGCTCAATAATAATAGCAGGAGCAGCAGAGCCAGGAAACAGGAAAGAATCACAGGCAAAGACAAGCAGGAAATGCAGGTATAAATAGACCGAGGGCGGGCACTAGAACCGTCTGGCCTTGCTGTGATAGGTTATCCCACGCCTGAGCCTACCAGCCTGAGTGGTAGCAGATCGAGTCACTCTATCAGACCTAGGAGCAGGTGCAGACTGATTACCCACGGGCGTCGACACAGAAGCTGTGTCTGGCAGATCCTTTACAGGTATATCACGGATTACACGGGTAGCCACATAAACAGAGGGATCATCAAACATGCCTTGAGATCCTTTCCCACAGATCATCTGTAAATCATTTACCTAAGAGTGGGGTGTTCCTGGCCACACAAATCTATTCCTAATTATCTGATTCTTTCCTAACACCACCACGATGGACACATATGTCGACCTGAGAGGGGTTTCATCCATCACAGTAGGCGCATATCCATCCATCATCCTTGATGAATTGAGGCGTGGGAACTGTTACTGGAAGCAGGGATGTAGAAGTTATTTTATGTCCCAATGTTTCTCCTTTTTCTACACATAGAACTTTAATCTGCGTTGGGTTTTTATAACCATTACAACACTCCGTCATCAGCATAAAAAAATTAGTTTGACAATCAAATAAATCAGTATTCCTATAATAAATACCTATGTAATATTCCATAAAACTGAACCTATTCCCTTAAACCAGTTAGCTGGGTTTAGCCAACTAAGCAAATCTGAATTCCAGTTATCCTGAGAGTTATTATCCTGCTCGATATCATACGTGACTTGCAACAGGCCAGAGGGTTCTATATAATGGCAGCAGGCAGGGCCTACTATCTGACACATACCGCCTTGGGATGGTATGAGATAGTCCAGGACTACAGCATGCTGGATAGTTACTAAGATAAGCTGACTGGTAAATGTGCTAGTTATATTTAAAGCATCAAAAACATATTCTGTAATATTGTCAAATAAGTCAGCAAGCTTTTCAATATTATGTGCATTTCTTACAGATAGCCCTACTAGTATGAGTGATAGGCCTAACTTTTCTTGCCAGGGAACATATACTAGGGATTTAGCCTTACTCGGGTTAGCTTCCCTCTTGAACAACATATGGTTTGATATGTTACTGCAAGGATAATCATTATCTTCCCATACCCATGTGGCTGACTGGAGTCTAGCTAATGTACAGGTTCCTTCTGCTCCCATAGGTATCCATTTATATGCATTATTACCACACTATATAGATATCATCCGGAAGCTTAAAGGCGCCACTCCTATGATGTACCATCATATCTGCTAATTCCACAAGTCTTAGTGAATTATGGAAAAGGCACCAGGGTTCACTAGTCTTGTTACCCATGGGGCTATGATATCTTTCCTGTCTGTATATGGAAGGATCACTTTGATTAGAATTATCCCCAAGATCAGGAATAGCTCCCCTTTGGGTACAGGTGGTATTTTCTCTTTTCGTAAAATGTTATGCCCATCCACAAGCTTAATCATGCACATACCAACCTAAACAGTCATTTGAATGTGGCATGTGACAGCCTAGATAACCTGAGGCCTTCTGAAAGCTAATTTTCAATTTACTACTAGTAGTATCTCCCAGCTTAAGTGCCATCATATTGACCCCTTTCCAATTTCCTGGGATTCCTTATCTGTAGTCCATCATCCACGGATGCACTCTTTTAGTAATGTTGACCACCCATCAAGGGTCAAAAACATGCCCTACTATTGTATGAGGGATGCTGACATTCGTCCACATATGGTAATCGTACAATGTCAAGTTCCAACCATCGGACACAAGTTAGTCATTTTTTACGACAGTCTGATGATATTTGATAATCTTGTCTCAATTCTCCTTTGGGATTTAAGGATGTAATACATTGGAGTAAAAGATAGGTTACAATGATGAAGCCTCGGGGTTCAGAACCTTCTTGCAGTGACCGGTAAATATCCAGGAAGCTTTCCCTTCAAGTTTTACCGAAGTGGAAATGGTCAGCTGGCTTGATACGGTTCGTTACATCCGGGCTCAAGAGTTATCCAGACGTGTGTCTTTACCATTATCCAATCTCTGGGCTTAACATAAAGAGACCCTGCAAGGAAATCTGGATCTGGAAGGGAACCATAAACACGATAATACAAAGAAATTCTATTTTTATTCAGTGCTCCCACAAATGCAGTAAGATCTTTCTGTTTGGAGTGACTCTGACTGAGTGTAACGCTATTAGAAGGCATTCTGTCCATGTTTTTCCTGTCTCAGACATTGCCTTTTGAATTTTTAACTTCAGTGTACCAATTCATTCTTTCTACCGCCCCACTACGCTGGGGGTGATGGGGTTTATGGAACGTGTGTTCAATGTTTAATGCTGACATTACTTCTCTAAATATTTCCCCTGTGAAATGTGTAGCTGGATAATTTTCTATGGTTTCTGCAACACCAGACGTACATATCACTTCATTGCGCAGCTTCTTAGCCGTGTTTTTGCATTGGCTGTTGCCACACATCATGCTTCAGGCCATCCTGAAAAGATATCAACACAGACAAGGACATATTCATACCTACCAACCTTGTGTAGCTGTATGTAATCAATCTGCAGTCGCTGCAATGGGTACAATGGCCTTGCGGTATGCTTCTCGGGAGCTTTTACTGTTCTCCCTGTGTTATGGCCGGCACAGAGAAGACATGTCTGCACATATCGGGTAGCAGTGTTGTTGTACCCAGGGACAACCCAGAACCTGGAAACCAAACTTACCATTGCATCCATGTGTTGGTTCATCTGTCATCATAGGGTATTGGACCAAAGGCCGGCTTCTGAGGTTCCCCATACACCGGAAACTGGGATACGCCCCCTAACGCCTCTTGGCCGCTTGCACCGCCTCCTTTACAGGAGACGGCGTCCGGCGCCATCTTGGCCACATTAAGTATAACCGACACCATTTTATTCTGTCCGCTTTCCCGCTCCGACCCCACTGTAGAGGCCGAAGCTGGGGGATTTGCGGGGCTTGCGTCCCGAACCGAGCTCTCACCTGGTCCGGAATGCAAGGAAGACAGGTAGGAATACTTATTGGATACCCCACCTGTCTTCTTCCGTCTTATCTTCCATAGCTTTTTCTTTTGCACTTTGTCCTCCTCTGGTGGCAATGAGCTCCAAAACAAATGTTCTGGAGGGACACTGGGGACTCCTGCAGCCGTATTTGCGTGAGCAACCCCCGGGGGCTGCTCACTGCCCGATTCAAAGTTTTGTACACCTTGGCTGCAGGAAAGTTCCCCATTTGCCCATCCATTACTGCCTTCCCAGGGGGCCTCCGAGCCCGTCTTCGTCCCCTCCCGGATTGGCATCCTCTCCACCTCCACACTCTCCTCCACTTCTGCGGCCTCCACTTCTGCGGCCTCCACTTCTGCGGCCTCTGTAATCCTGGCTTCCTTTTCTGCAGCCTCCGATGCCTCTGCACTTTTAGCAGCCTCTCCATTTTTCCTTTCTTCTCCTTTGCAGGGGGTTTGGTTACATTGCGTGGGGGACGCCATCAGGGAAAACCTCTCGTCATTCTCCAGCTTCTCCCCGAAGGCTCCCCCACCGGCCACGATCTCCAATCTCCTTTCCTCCACCGCCTTGACTTCCTCCAGAATTTGTTTTACCTGGAGACTATACCGGGACCTCTTGGCGCCTGTTGTTTTCGCGGCTCGTCCCCTGGCGACTGCCAGATCTTCCCGTAGCCGCCGCAGGGACTTACCGAGGTCCCGGTATTCTTCCAGTCGGGCAGCTAGGCGGGAGCTGAAGGTTTCCACCGACTTCCCCGACCGCAGTAACCCCCACTCCTCGACCGTACTCTGGTCCCTGGGTCGGGTATCTTGCCTTGCTGGGCCTTCTCGTCGGGCCTTCTCCTGGGCCTCCACCTGGGCGTACTTCCATCTCCTCCTCCACGTCTCTCCTCTCGACTCCTTCCAGAGCCCCAGCATCAGGGGGGGCCGCACAGATATTTCCACGGGATGACCTTCTCACCCCTGATGCTGGCTGCACCTTCCCAACAGGTTGGGAAGACCCTCTACCCCCCGCCTGCATGCTCAAGGGGGTAGAGGTCTGAGGCTCCATGTATGAATGGAGCCTCCTTCACGGACGTTTCCTTAGCCCAGGCAGGTGATATGAACCTGGGCTGGTGAAAAAAGGAAACTCCCTCGATCCTGGGTGTGGTCCTCACAGATCAGACACAGCAGCAGCACTCAGACACAACCTCCCTCCTCATTAGTCACTGCTGGTACTCTTTTAATAGAAAAATATAAAACATTACAAAATATACAATATTTGCAAAACACAACAAAAAAAATGTATGTACATTTCTATACATCAAAATTAATTTACCCAGCCTGGCCATTCTTACATACATCCCCATGCATACATAACTATAATCCCATACTCATTCATACACACACCTATACCCCCAACCCAAACCCAAGGAAACATAACTATAACACTATATACGGCATACTTATTATAACATACTCTTATAACCTTGTGCCAACCAATGGCCCCCTAAAAACCAAAATCACCACATATATAAAACAAAATTAATAATAATCAGACTAATAATAGAAACAACAAAATAATAATAATAAAATCTAAAAAAGAAAAAATTACCATCCCGTGGTGCACTTACTTCAGTGCACCATGTAAATGAAAAAAAAGTACAAAACCCCCAAAAAATAATGAATTTTTTTTTTAATTATTTTTTATTTTAGATATTTATTTTTTTATTAAATTTAATTTAACTTATCCACATTCATGCCTAACCTTATACATACTATCTTTTTCATCACCACCCATTACCTCCCCTGACCAGCATCACTCCTCATGTCCTCCCATGTCCGCATAGTTCAGATGCTGGCCCCCAACACCCAACACACTGACCCAGCCCAATCCAACGTCACATGTCCTCTTCACGTTCACGTAGTCCAGAATCAGGCTGGGCACACCCCCAGGCCCCCCACCTATCTACTGCCCATCTTACCTCAACATTCAGACAAACCCATGCATACACCTATACACCATACAAATCATAACAGACACATAACTATAACCAAATAGCATACTATATACATAAACCCGAAAACCTAAGTTTGTCCGCTTGTAAACCCTTTTTCTGTCTCCAAAAGCTCAAAACAAACACCTTCTTGTGCTTACTCAGCCCATCAACAGAGGGGAAGGAGAGGAAAGCCCCCCTAGAGCACCAGCCCAGAGGCCAAAGCCACCCCCAACCACTACCCTTGTCCCTATCGCTAAACCCATCCAGCTTGCCCTATCTCTATCCCTTATTACTTTATAAACTAATCTGTCCCTCCGGCTGTCCCTCATTCTGTCCCTATCACTATTTCACGGTGGCATGGCCAGGTGTAGACCCCTACCCCCAGTCTAATACCCCGGGGCACCCCCTCCCCTCCCCCTAAAGGTTGGTTCGACCTAAGGCACCCTAAAATTAAAGCCCCTCCAAAGTCGAGAGGCCTTGGATGCACCCAGTCTCTCAACCTCCAGAGACCGGACCTTCACCAGGTCACCCATGATATTCCTACACACCTCGTCCTCCAGGAGGATTTTAAACTGAGTCGACACTAAACACCGTGCGTTCCACAAAAATACCTGATCACTAAACTAACTAAAAAATAAGTGCAATGAATCCTTCCACCCAGTTCTCCGAATGCCCCATAGGCCCAACCAGCGTAAGGAGAGGTTGGTCAGACCGGGCCAACCGATGGAAGCACCCACCCGTTTGTAAACCTCTGCAATGAAGGGACACCGAAGCAAGAAATGGTCCATGCTTTCCAGCATGTCACCGCACTCCTCCCGAGGACAACCTCTTTCATCTGAGTTTCTATACTTCAGATTGCCCCTTACATACAGCCTCCATGGAAGCAGCGCCAAGCCAGATCCTAAAACTTCTGGGGAATCCTCACAGAGTTTAAAAGTTTTAATCCCACCCTGAGGTCTCTACTTGGGCAGTCCCTGAGCGCCAGGGGCTTCTGAAAGCAGGTCAACAAGACCTTTCTCTCAAGAAATTTTCTCGACATGGTCTTGATCTCCCTCGATTCCAGACCCCACCGATGAACAACCTTCAGAACCGGGGCGGCATGAGCCGGGAGGTGCCCATGGGGTGCACGCAGGTCTTTCGCTTGGCCTCCTGTCTCCCATTCCTGGAGGGAAGGTCGAAACCATCCCCTGCAGGAGGATATCCACAGAGAAGCCCTTTCTCTTTCAAAGAGGTTTGCCAAATTGATTTTAACCCCTTCCCGCATTTTCATGTACAGTTACGTGATGGGAGATGGTGTTTTCACGCAATACCACGTAATTGTACGTGAAGGAGATGGAGCTGGCTCAGGAGCTGAGCCAGCGACATAACCGCCGTGTGACAGCTGTATGTTAAAGCTGGCACCCTAAGGTATCGGCCAGGACTGGAGCTAGCCTCCGATCCAACCGATTAACCCCTCACATGCTGCGTTCAATAGGGATCGCAGCATGTGAGGAGTTTATAGCCACCGGCACACCAGCAACGTGGTCGCTGGGTTGCCGGTGGCTGCAAAGGCGATCGGAGGCCTAATGCCTCACGGTCTGCCAGCAACGAAATCCTCCTATGCCCCGTCATCGGCGGGGCCCAAAAGGCTTCCGGTACCATCAGCAAGATCGCGCCGGCTCAGCTTCCGGCTCACAAGCTGAGCCGGCGTCATCAGCAGTGGGTGTCCGCTGTATG